>NC_057799.1:40538778-40546479 GCF_018294505.1 Triticum aestivum | reverse complement strand
GTCCTAACTATATTGTTGCGTACGCTATTATGCAGATTGAAGATTTGGGAATGCAAAATAAGAAACATCCATGATGTTGGGTTCATTGACCCACATATCGTTAATGGACATGTGTTACAACATCACCCGAAGACGTGGAGAAAGACTTGTACAAGTTTCTTAGAAAGCATCAACTCAAAAGTCATATTCTATTTCCTTACCATTTTGGGTGAGTGTTTCTCTCTTGTGCCCATTCTCTTTTGTTTACTCCATGCATGGTATGTCTAATCGATGAGTTATGCATGACTGTGCATGTAACGTGTCCGCAGGTTCCACTGGATTTTGCTAAATATTGAACTTCACACCTCCAGAGTTCTAATCATGGACTCTATGGATTCGAATCCAAAGCGTTGGGCCGACATGAGAAAAATGCTGCAAAAGTAATTATTTTCAATCATTTGAGCTCTATATCGATCGGTCTCTTTCGTTCATTTCCTAATATCAAGTAACTAATAACTCCCTTGTTCATTTAATTTTCTTTGCCCTGTAGGGTTTGGAGACGGTTCTCAGAAGAAATTGTCGGTGAATTCAAACATGAGCTAGATTTCAGAAGGTTAGTTAATGTGGATAAGCAGCCACCGGGGACCAATCTATGTGGATACTATGTTTGTGAGAACATCCGGAGACACACCTCTGAGCGGAAGGCATCGGATAGCGTACGGAACGCGACGGATAACTTGCGGAGGAGGCTTAGTCCAGAAGCTCGCTTCCGACCAATTCAAGAAGAATTAGCAGGATTTTTCATGAGGGAAGTCATCAATCCTAAAGGAGAACACTATACCGAGGACGAAGAAATTTATATGCATACCCGAGATTGAAACTTGTTCGAAGTTGTATATGGTCATCCATCCTAATTGTGTGTGGAAACTTGTTCGAAGTTGTATATGGTCACCCGAGATTGAATATATATTATATATTCCTCTTGAATTCTTCTTGTTTGAAATTTCATATGCATGTATATAGTAGCGTAGAATATGTGTACTGAAACTTCATCAAAATTAAAATAAAACACAAAATAAAATATAAAAGAAATAAAACACTCCAAACTAAAAAGAAACCAGGTTTAGGGGGGCTAAAACCCTAAACCTGCGGAGGAGGCCTTTAGTCCCGGTTGGCCACGAGAACCAGGACTAAAGGTCCTCCGCCCCGACGGACCACTGGCGCCCACGTGGACGGGCCTTTAGTCCCGGTCAACCACAAGAACCGGGACTAAAGCTTTTAGTCGCGGTCCGTAAGAGGCGCGACTAAAGGGGGGGTCTTTAGTCGCGCATATTTAGTCCCGGTTGCACAGCCGGGACTAAAGGCTGTTGCGAACCGGGACTAAAAGGCTTTTTTCTACCAGTGTGGACCACTGGATAGCCAACCATAACACGTCCGTTTCACCTATGCATTGTGGGAGTCCCTACAAGTTCCATTTGAACAGCAAACGTGCGCGCGCGTCGACGTGTACTAGCAGCAAAGCTGGCTACAGGATTCCGTTCAAGAAAAGAAAAACCTAGCTACGAGAATTCCATTTCAAGAAAAGAGTTAGTACGTACAAAATCATCATTTTAGGCTCCCACTGCATCAAATTGACCCGAACATAGCCTGCATTCTCGTTGATCTTGGAATCAAACATTACATTAATAAAACTCCCCCCTTGATATAAATCACACGACCAATATGAGTTGGTATATTCCGGGGTTTTCATATTGTCTAAAAAAAATCCCATCTCTTAGAGCTGCGGGTCAAGCTAAGGGCATCTTCGAGGCTATCCCAACGGAAGTCCCCATTTGTCCGAGGACATGTCTAGATGTTTCTGCGGGCAGCCGGGCAGACGCCGGCCATGCAAGATAGGAAAAAACTTGGAATTTAAACATTTCTAACGCATGCAAGTAGCCGAAATTTAAACATACTTCGGAGGAGTTTTGCTTCGGTACCCCTCGCACACAGACACGTTGAAAAATTTATAGACAATGTGGCATCCGTCGGGGCCGCGACGTCGTGCTCGTGGCGCAGCCTTTCGGCCTCATCCCTCTCCTTCCGCCGGCCTGTCTCACACTTGAGGCGGGCGTCGTGCTCCATCTCAGCGAGGCCATGCTGGAGGAGCTCCTGATCGTGCCAGCGCCGGCGGCAGGCGTGAAACTCTTGATTGTATTTGACTGGTCCAGTGCATCATGGGCGATATCAATTACTGGGTCGACAAAGACATGTAGCAGCGCATCCTACGATTCCATGAAGGCTGCTGAGCGACGCACCCGTTCTGATTCTTGAGTCGCTGTGATACCCCCTTCCCCTCCCAACGAGGACGATATGTCATTTGACTTGATGGATCCGAAGACATATATATTACTTGAGGTAGGAGTGCGGGGTGGGGGGCGTACATTGCTTCCGGTGTGACCCCACCACCCCGCACGCATCCCCTTCCGGGCCGCAGCAACGGCCATCGCCACCTCCCTCCCCTTTTGCGCTGCTCTTCATCGCCCGTCCTCCTAGGCCACGACGAAGACCATCACCGTGCTCACCGACGGCGTGCCCGCGTTGGTGCGTGGTGGTAACCAAAACCGGCGTCGCCGATCCGCTGGGCTACCTCGCCAAGTGGATGGACGACGACAACCACCCCTGCTCTTGGTCAGGCGTCGGGTGCGACGCACGCACATGCTGCATGACCTTGCTTTTGCTGCCCGTCGCGTTGCTCCCCAGCCGCCTCGACATGCTCCTCCCTTGCAACAACTTATCAGGATCGGCTCCCTCACCCGCCTCTGCTCTCGTCCTCACATCTCGACTTGTCTGGACGACAACGAGCTCACGAGCAGCCGGAGCCGCTTTCGTCTGCCACGCTTTTGAACGAGACGAGGACGAAGGGAACGAGAACGAGACTGGGTGTCACGAGGGGCATCTTAGATATTTCCCTATGGGTCTGTACCGTCAAATCATCAAGAACTGAGAAAGATGTGGCAAATAATCGACAACAACGAAAACGTGGGCAAATCCTCAAAGTGCAAACAAACATGTGGCAAATCCTCAAATTCTCCATTCTCAAAGGTACCTCGACGAAAAAAAAACGACTCACCCGAGAGAGAAAATCCCTCCCCCATCATTTCTCCCCGTGGAGCAAATTGGGTATTTGCCACTTCCAATATGTGGCTTCTCTAAATTGCCACTTCCAAGATTGGCTTCGCAAAATTGCCACTCTGCTCGTTGGCTCCTTGATTACCATGCCACTTACCTCCTTTTAGTGATTTTCTTTTTTCCTTTTCCATTTATAAGCACAGGAAAAGACCAAACTATCCCCGAGTCTATGTATACAGTACCCGTACTGAGATTTGATTATCTGCATCTGGTATTCTCGTTCGAGCAGAGGAGAACGAGCCACACAAATCTTGTCGTCAGTAAGAGCACCTGCTGACGCCCCCCGCCCGGTCGCCGTCGTCGCTCGCTCCGCCTGACCGCCATCGCCGCCGCTCGCCCTTGTGCCCGCGCGCCATAGCCGCTCAGGCCGGCCGCCTGCTCGGTGCTCGCGCCGCTCGTCCCGGTCTCGCCGCTCGGCTAGGATGAGGAGGCGGGAGGGCGCGTCCCAGGAGGATGAGGAGGCGGAGGGAGATGGACGCGTGGCCATGGAGGGGTCGTTGTGGGCCTGCGGGGGCTTCTCTCGACGCTGGCTGCACAGATGTTTGCGTACATGTGTAGGAAAAGGGATACTGAAGCAACTAAGGAGTGCGTACATGTGTTCTTGTAGCAACGAAATAGAATTGTTTGAGATTGTTGTGTTAGGATTCATGCAAGATTGTTTTATGGCATTTAAAACCATGACTGTATATCACCAGATGTATGATACAGTACTATTTTTCAGTTCCCTGAGTTGGTTCAGTATCCCTTTTCCTACCTGAATTTTCGCCAGAATGCAAGATGTTCCCAAATGTGCTGCTGGTTATATGACTGTACCTGCTATGCTCTCGTTTTGTTTGAAGGATGTACTCTATCTGTGTCTGCAGATTATTCCAGATTCCATTATTGAACCTTTTTGGACTGCTGTCACACCACTGTACTATTTTGTGCTCAAACAACGTAGGCAAAGATTCATTTGTTTTCCCCCAAATGGAAAGTGAAGATCAAGACATGGGGGAGCACTGCAAGTTTTTTACATCTTAATCTGAACATGAGAAAAACTGTGCTGACTAAATGTTGGATATTTATATCCACACAGCAGACCACAAATTTCTACAATATGAGTATATCGAGCAGACCAAAATTTTGGAACAACCACACTGTAAACGACAAAAACTAAGCATAATCTGCTATATATCCAAACAATACGTCGACATGACAAGAATAATAATGAGACATAAACTGGGCATAATTTGTTGCATCTCACAACTCGCTTAAATTTTGAGTTCCGGGCTCATTGAATTGTGAGTTCATATCCCACAGAAGCAACACACTAAATAAAACTACTAGTGAGTTCACTTCTCACATAACAAGTATATTGAAAGTACTTGTTCACATCTGACATAATGCAATCTCAAACAGACCATTCATCCAGCCGGTAGCTTCCTTTTTGGAGTCATCTTCTTTGGTGGAGCTGCTGTTGCATTGAGGGGGCTTCTACCGAAAAATGTCCGATTAGCCATTATGAAGCTATGTGCATTCCTCAATGCAATCTCTCGGAAGGTGATCGATCCAGAAATCATACCTAGGCTAAGAAGTGATGTGGCGCAATGTCTTGTCAGTTTCGAGCTAGTGTTCCCACCATGCTTCTTCAATATCATGACGCACGTCCTAGTTCATCTAGTCGACGAGATTGTCATTCTGGGCCCCGTATTTCTACACAATATGTTCCCCTTTGAGAGGTTCATGGGAGTCCTAAAGAAATATGTCCGTAACCGCACTAGGCCAGAAGGAAGCATCTCCATGGGCCATCAAACAGATGATGTCATTGGATTTTGTGTTGACTTCATTCCTGGCCATAAGAAGATAGGTCTCCCTAAATCGCGGTATGACGGGAGACTGACTGGAAAAGGCACGCTAGGAGCGGACTCAATAATATGCAGGGACGGGCATTCTTGGTCTCAAGCACACTACACAGTTCTACAGAACTCTACCTTGGTGACTCCGTATGTCGATGAACACAAGAACAGTCTGTGCTCCAAACACACGGAGTAGTGTGATGACTGGATTACATGTGAACACATCAGGACTTTCAGCAATTGGTTGGAAACACGTCTCAGAGGTGACAACACCGTTTGTGATGAGCTGTACTCGTTGTCCAGGGGACAATCTTCGACTGTATTGACTTACAAAGAATACGAGATAAATGGGAATACATTTTACACGATCGCCCAAGATCAAAAGAGCACCAACCAAAACAGCGGTGTCCGCTTTGATGCAGCAACCGAGGGGGGAAATGACACATATTATGGTTACATAGTGGACATATGGGAACTTGACTACGGATATGATTTTAAGATCCCTTTGTTTAAGTGCAATGGGTCAATCTGTCAGGAGGCGGGGTACAGGTAGACCCACAGTACGGAATGACAACAGTGGATCTGAACAATCTTGGGTACATTGACGAATCGTTCGTCCTTGCCAATGATGTGGCACAGGTTATCTATGTGAAGGACATGTCTACCAAACCGAGAAAAAGAAAAGATAAGGAAGCGAATACATCATACGATGAGCCAAAGCGCCACATAGTTCTTTCAGGAAAAAGGGACATCGTGGGAGTGGAGGGCAAGACAGACATGTCTGAAGATTATGAAAAGTTTCATGAAATTCCTCCCTTCAAAGTCAAGGCTGACCCAAGCATCCTGATAAACGATGAAGATTATCCATGGTTACGACGCAATAAGCAAAGCACACAAGCGAAAAAAAAGTGAAGACTTTCTCTCCACAACTATTATGATGATACCATGCCAACTTTCAACCTTTTCGTAGTTCATTTGAAATGCCTGTTGTAACAGACGAGTTTCCGTATGAAATCCTGATACTTCGAAACAGATTGTCCGTTTTGTACACGAAGTGCATCCAGTTTTTTCCGTAACCCTATCAACTTTATTGCACATGCTATGTGGATGAAATGATGATATCATGCCAACTTTCAACCTTTTCAGAGTTCATTTGTAGTGCTTTTCAATTTCAGGGTCTTATACCTCAAAATAATCAGTAAATGCATGAAAAATAACAAATGAAGCCAGAAAGGTTTGAAAATTAATGATGTGGCTTTGAATGGTGCATTTTGAATACAGAAAAACTATGGAGTTCGAATAAGTTCTAAAAAATGAAACCCTTTGTAATAGACGAGTTTCCGTATGAAATCCTGATACTTCGAAACAGATTGTCCGTTTTGTACACGAAGTGCATCTAGTTTTTTCCGTAACTATCCCAACTTTTTTGCACATGCTATGTGGATGAAATGATGATACCATGCCAACTTTCAACCTTTTCAGACTTCATTTGTAGTGCTTTTCAATTTCAGGGTCTTATACCTCAAAATAATCAGTAAATGCATGGAAAATAACAAATGAGGTGAGAAATGGTTGAAAATTAATGATGTGGCTTTGAATGGTGCATTTTGAACACAGAAAAACTATGGAGTTCAAATAAGTTCTAAAAAATGAAATCCCTTTGTAACAGACGAGTTTCTGTATGAAACCCTGATACTTTGAAAGAGATTGCCCATTTTGTACACGAAGTGCATCCAGTTTTTGGCGTAACCCTCTCTACTTTCTCGCACATGCTATGTGGGTGAAATGATGATACCATGCCAACTTTAAACCTTTTCAGAGTTTATTTGTAGTTCTTTTCAATTTCAAGGTCTTATGCCTCAAAATAATCAGTAAATGCATGGAAGATAACAAATGAGGTCAGAAAGGGTTGAAAATTGATGATGTGGCTTTGAATAGTGCATTTTGAACACAGAAAAACTATGGAGTTCAAATAAGTTCTATAAAATGAAATTCCTTTGTAACAGACGAGTTTCCGTATGAAACCCTGATACTTCGAAAGAGATTGTCCGTTTTGTACACGAAGTGCATCCCGTTTTTGCCGTAACCCTCTCTACTTTCTTGCACATGCTATGTGGGTGAAATGATGATACCATGCCAACTTTATGAAACTAAAATTATCAACGTATTTTCTCTTCAAAACATTATAAGCAACCTCTAGTATTATTGAAACTAAAATTATATAAAATTGATGCAACTAAAATTATCAAAGTATTTTCTGTTCAAAATCATTAAAAGCAAAAAGAATTTTCATAAAGAACCATTTTTGTTAGAAACTTTAATAGCAAAAAGAATTATCATAAAATAAAATAAATAAGTAATTAGAAATGAAATAAAATAAAATAAATAAGTATTTTGTTGTAAGTAGAAGCAAAACAAAATAAATAAAGCAAAAAAGAAAACAAAAAAACTAGGAAAAATAAAAAATTTGCCACCTACTCGGCCAGCACGACCTGAATACTACTAGAAACCCATCCATGGGCCAGGATTCAGGCCCGCAGCAGGCCCAGCAGGCCCATCAGACATAGCAGTCACAATTAGGCCTGTAAGCCTGCAATGGAGAGGAGGTTGAGAGGGGTGCGGCAGTGGGGCTTATAAACCACTGCGCGCCCCTCTCAACTAGCGAGGTGGGACTAAACTCCCACCACCACGCCGCTGTGCAAGGGCCTTTGGTCCC
>NC_057799.1:40535557-40538684 GCF_018294505.1 Triticum aestivum | reverse complement strand
TCTCTTATATCTCCGTGCTTGGTTTACCAACGCTACGTACTGCTATGCCTAAACATGGCTTAGATTGAAGTGAAGGCAACATGTGGTGCATGTCGAAAGTAATACTAATCCGGACTTGATCAAGTTTGGATTGTACTACTTTCGACACGCACCACATGCATGTTGCCTTCACTTCAATCCAATCCATATTCATTTCACCCGCTGATATATAATAACTCTTCATGCGCGCATCATGCATCATCATATATAATAACAAGTCCTACTAATCATCATCATACAACTTCTACTCGTTATTAATAACAAGTCATACGATCATCATCCTCACAGTCATCGAACCAACCCTACTTAATTGTTCTTAGCACATGATCATCAGTATTAGGTAGGACCGAAATACCCTCTTTAAGGTAAAATAGCATAAAACAATATAGACCCTGACTCTCCATTATGGAGAATGGAGATCATCCTGTCTCCAATTCTTGCGCCTCGCTTCCTTTTGCTTCCAAGAACCTCCTTGCGACTGTCCATACATTTTTACCATTCTTTGATTTGCATGTCTCCACTTCTTTTAGAAATCCGGTATGGACAGTTGAGATTCGTAGGATGACCTGGTTGTATATTCAAAACATCAAGCCTACCATTCTGATACATCAAATGAGGCACACAATCCTCTGGGATTATCTGTTGAAAAACATAGTAATAACTTCATAGTTAGCAATGATAATGTACTAGTTTTAGAACTATGCAAAATATGCACGGATGTCGTAATAGTAAGAAATCTTACCAGGGTATCTCCATAGTAGTTACCGTAGTTCAACACGTGCACTAGTGGCGCGTATTGACCATAATGTTGAGGAGTTTGATTGTAGATATTGTAATTCACAATATCAGTACAAAATCCAACCAGATGAGTTTTCTCCTTATAAGTTAACTCAGAGCCATCGGTGTAGTAGGTTCTGTCTACCATGTTCCGCACATTGTTTGAACAATCAAAATAAGCTGTCAATGAAAATAAGCTGTCAACTATTTTGAAATGAACAATATAAATTAGCTAATAACTATGTTTGAGAAACTCACATAGCGGTAGAATTGGAGGCGTATCAACAAGGACCCAAATGTCCATATTGTCTTGCTCGATGTCAGGATCACCAAGATCCATGGTGACAAGCATACCCTCATCAAAACCATACATCTTGCAAAATGCTTCCCAATTTTTGCAACCAAAATGGGTTACGCTCTCAGAATTATACAGCTTTACTTCAACATCCATATCATGATGGGTCCTTAGGTGAATTTTCTTTGTTTCCATACTTTCATGGTCTTCAAAACCCATCCTCTCCAAGACGTAGCGTCTTGCATGGCATGGGATAAGCTAGCCGAATTGTAAAAGATGAAAAGTACACGTTGAAATAGTTGAAGTCGTGCTTAATTACGAAAAAATAACACTTGTCGTTGTTGCGTACCGTTTCAACATCGAACGTCTCCTCCAGCTTAATACTGAAGCGCCGATCTTCGTCCAGGTGAGGCCTGTTGCACTGACCTCGGTCGTCGTGGCACCAGTCGCACTCCCCCGGGAGACTTTCGTCGTCCGAGTACGACATTTCCTATGTTCATAATTCAAATATTAAACATCTACAATTAAATATATGTACTAAAAAACCTAAGTTAGATCATTATTATTCATCACGGGTTGACTATCGGTTTGTCGAGTC
Organism: Triticum aestivum; assembly: GCF_018294505.1. Taxonomy (NCBI): domain Eukaryota; kingdom Viridiplantae; phylum Streptophyta; class Magnoliopsida; order Poales; family Poaceae; genus Triticum; species Triticum aestivum. Next base: position 40,536,975 of record NC_057799.1, on the reverse strand, counting down.
TTTTCTTGAAAACTCTCAGCTCACGTGGTGTATACATTCGACCGTTGGTGATGGTCGCTCCTCCCTTTGTCCCCGTGTGCATTACACCAAAATGTCTAGCTAGCACACGGGAACAAAGGAGAAGCGACCCCCACGACAACAGTCGGGATTCTTCGTCCTCTCATATATATATGGTGGAACTCTCCCTCACTGATTCCTCTCTGACATTTGCGACCGCCGGTGATGGTAGCTCCTCCTTTCGTTCTCGAGTGCATTACACCAAATTGTCTAGCACACGGGAACGAAGGAGAAGCTACCCCCACGACAACAGTCGAGATTCTTCGTCCTCTCATATATGGTGGAGACTCGACAGACTTACAGTCAACCCGAAATATCGTTTAATTATCTTTCTAAAAGAGGATTTGGCTGGTCTCACCTCGATGTCGGAGGGGGCGGTGACGGGGACGACGGCGGGGATGATGGAGGGGCCGGGGGCTCCTAGATTTCTGTGAAAACAAAAACCCTATAAGCTATCAACTAATCATAGTGCTCTCCAATTTTATCATTCAAAGTAGGATCAGAGTAGTTTTCCACTTTGAGCATTCAATAAGCAAAATCAAATCACAAAATAAAGTAGTATTCAAATTAGGATGCATTCAATTATAAGCAAAACTACATCATCTCCATGCGTCCGTACATCGTCGAATATTATCACTAATACACCTCGAATACTATCATACATATAGCATCGCTAGCTAGTACAGCTAGAACAGTAGCGCCCGACGGGTATCGGCGCGGGCGGTGGACACCCAAAGGGACGGAACCATCACAGGATCATAGCTCCAGTGAGATCCCTGAAGAACCTGTCAGGTATTGTCGAACCTGCCCTCCAACGCAACCATGTAGCGACGGACGTGCTGGTCCTCCTCGCTGACACGGTGACGTACCACCTCCGCGGTGTCCGGAAGCCTCGGCACCGTCACTGGCCCACGCGAGTGCCACCAAACAAGGATCGGGTCAACGACGGGCTGGTTCCTCACCAACCTACGCCCACCGGAAGGTAGCACCTCCCAAAACCAGCCCGGCGGAGCCCAGTCCCGGACATGGCCCCTCTGATCAAGCCGGCCTCCTCCGCCGAGTCGACGACGAGGATGCGGGATAGGCATCGTCGACGTCGATGCGGGAATAATTGCTTTAACTAAAAAACAAACTAGTTCTATTAATTTCCTTGCTAAAAATAAACTACTTCTATAGTAAAATAAACTAGTTTTGTTAAATCAACTAGTTCAACTACTAATTAAGCACTTACTATAAATAAAATAAAGTAGTTTTATTAATTAATCAACTAGTTCAACTACTAAGCACTTACTATAAATAAATAAAATAAAGTAGTTCTTACTAAAAATAAACTACTTCTATATATAGTAAAATTTAATAAA
>NC_057799.1:40533241-40534276 GCF_018294505.1 Triticum aestivum | reverse complement strand
GGGAAACTGGCGATGGAAATCTGAAAATTTCCTAAGTGCTGCTTATATAGCAAAGGCTTTGGTCCCGGTTCAACGCACAAACCGGAACCAATACCCACCCTTTAGTACCGGTTGGTGGCACCAACCGAGACCAAAGGCCTCTTTTCACCAGCGCAAAGGGCGGGAAGCAGAGGGCTTTGGTCCCGATTGGTGGCATCAACCGGGACTAAAGGGTGGGTATTGGTTCCGGTTGGAGCCACCAACCGGGACTAATGTGCTGGCGCGGTGCGGTGGGAAGTTTAGTCCCACCTCGCTAGCTGAGAGAGCTCAGCACCTGTTTATAAGCTGCGTTGCAGCTCAGGTGCTGAGCTCCTCTCTAATATGCAGGCATTACATGCCTACCTTTGTCACTGCCATGTTGGGCCTATTGGGCCTGCGGGCCTACATCCTGGCCCATGTGCAGATGGGTTTCTAGTCATATGCAGGCCGTGTGGCCCATTAGGCGGCATATTTTTATTTTTTCCAGTATTTTTTTGTTTTTTGAATTATTTATTTTCTTTTGATTTTTGCTTTATTTTTTTATTCTTTTTGCTTTTAGCTCAGAATAATTATAAACTTTCTGTTACTCCATTAGTTTCCAAATTTGAATAGTTTAAATTTTATCCGGATACTCGTCTGTTACAAAGGGATTTCATTTTTTAAAACTTATTTGAACTCCTGACTTTTTGTGTGTTCAAAATGCACCATTCAAAGCCACATCATCATTTTTCAATCCTTTCTGACTTCATTTGTTATTTTTCATGCATTTACTAATTATTTTGAGCTATAAGACCCTAAAATTGAAAAGCATTTCAAATGAACTCTGAAAAGGTTGAAAGTTGGCATGATATCATCATTTCATCCACATAGCATGTGCAAGAAAGTTGAGAGGGTTACGGCAAAAACTGGATGCACTTCGTGTACAAAACGGACAATCTCTTTCAAAGTATCAGGATTTCATCCGGAAACTCGTCTGTTACAAAGGGATTTCATTTTTTAAAACTTATTTGAACTCCT
>NC_057799.1:40524343-40532081 GCF_018294505.1 Triticum aestivum | reverse complement strand
TTTGTTTCTACTTACAACAAAAAACTTATTTCTTTTATTTCTAATTACTTATGTATTTTACTTTAATTATTTTATTTTTATTTATTTTACTGCTACTATTTTTATTTATTTTACTGCTGCTATTTTTGCTTAATTTATTAAGGTTTATTTATTGTAGTTACTATAGTTTATTTTATTTTATTTTATTAAGGTTTATTTAGTTTTATTTAGTTTATTAAGGTTTATTTATTTTATAAATATAAAAAAATGAACATAGATGCGCTTATAGAGAAAATTCAACCTAAATTCATAATAAATTTCTATGAAATTTACTACGAATTTAGGTCAAATTTCCTGTATAAGGGCATCTATTTTCACTTTAAGAGAAGCTCAACAAGGCATAGAGGGACGGGCTTATAAACTGGTGTGAGCGCCCTTCGGTTGGCGAGGTGGGACTAAACACTGGCCGCAACTAGGACCAGCCCTTTAGTTCCGTTTTGTGGTATGAACCGGGACTAAAGGGTGGTGGGCCAGGAGCATGGCCCATTGGTCCCGGTTTGTACCACCAACCGGGACCAAAGGGTCCATACAAACCGGGACCAATGCCCACGAGGCCCCGGCCGCCCCCCTCACTACTAGGAAAAGGCCTACTAATGGCGCACCTAATTTGGCCATTAATGGCGCATTAGTGGTGTGCCATTAGTGCCACGCCATTAGTATATTTTACTAATGGCGCATCACTGGTGCGCCATTAGTATCTGGTATACTAATGGCGCACCCCAGATGCGCCACTAGTATATACAACAGTGCGCCATTAGTATGCCTCCCAGGGGGCCATCTATACCCAGGTGCTTTGGCATACTAATGGCGCACAACAACAGGATGCGCCATTAGTAACTTCGGCATACTTATGGCGCACTGTTTAGTGATGCGCCATTAGTATCCTTTGGCATACTAATGGCGCACTATAATGTGATGCGCCATTAGTATGAATATTAGGTTTTTTTATTTTTTTTATTTTCTGTTTTTTGCACAGGTTACAAAATGTATAATTGGACAAAATATAGACATCACACATCAACAACAGATTCATCGAATACAATAGAAGATTAGTCTCTGAATACAATTCATCATTTTAGTCTCCGAATACAATTCATCATATTAGTCTCCAAATTGAAAAGACCGAACAAATATAGAACATTATATTACAAGTCTCGAGACCGCGAGTTTGTCTTCACATTACAAGTCGATATCGATCATCTAAACTACCATCACATAGAAGAGAGCTGCGGTCATCACGATGAGCATCATCACGTTGAAACTCGTCTTCATCCGGTTCCTCCAACGCTCCCTCCCCTCTCCCGCTAGATAGCGGGCATATCTAGATTCGGCCTCGGCCCTAGTGGCGTACCCTTTGTAACTGTTACCGCTGAATCGGTGAACCTGTCTTCGACACTCCTCCCAGTCGTCGTAGACTCCGGGAACCTTACCCTTGTACACGACATACCACGGCATCGCTATGCAGTAGCCAAACGAAACGTTAGTACCAATTCACAGACAATCCATAAGCAATATATAAGTATGCAACAGAACGATCGGAAGAGAAAAGCAAGACATTAATAGCATCGATTACATCTAAGTTGAACGACTCTCGAAACCAAAGAGACATACTACAAGTTCATTAAAGTTTAATTACAACATGAGCCAATCGATGTTTCAGAACTAGACACAGCATCACTGCTTTCGACTCGACTCAAGGGACCGGAGCATGGATGAAGCCGCCGTCTATCGTGGGAGTCATGAAACAACGGGCGTTGTCAGCCTGCATTTGTAGGATTGTGTCCATGTCACTGTTGGACGGTTGATTTCTGAGGTAGAACTGCCCCGAGGTACGAAGGACATCTTGATGGATGATTTCTGCAAACTCCGACTGGATGCGAAAGAATTCTTGTCTGATGTCCGCGTCCTGGATTGCCGACACGCTCGCGACCCAATCTTTGAGTCTACTCGGTAGCAGAAGTTGATGATGGTCCCGTACGATCGCCCGCATGTGATGGATGGCGTAGTAGGCACCCTTCTGACCGCTAGGCGGCTGCTTGACGCAGCAGAACGTCGTATTGTGGGAGAACACGTGCTTGCCGTACTTACGAATAGGCCTGGTGAAGGTGCCTCCAGATTTGACGTAGCCGGGGAGAACATCATCAAGAACCTTCTTGACATTTGTGTAGTCTACGTTCGACTGACGGTCCGAGTCGAAATACATGGCCATGGAATATTTGGGGCTTAGGAGGATGAGCGTGCAATGTGTGTCACTGCAGAAAACACGGAATGTTAAAAGAAAAACGATCGAAATCTAAGAATTCATATGTTATGGGGCGGTTGAGGGGAGGACTTACTCGGGAAAGTAAGGCACGAGGAAGTTATCCTTATCTTGGTTTGCCAGAATGACGCCTTCGAGGTAAGAACTCGCGACTTGCCGGTCCCCAGCGCTGCCCAAGATCTTGGCACGCATGTAGAAGGGGTCGACTATCACGATGTCCGGGGTCTTGTCGTGAATGATCCGCATCTCCATACTCAGCGAAAATAGCCGAACGAAGGTGTAGTGCAGCGGATGAAGGTTCAACATAGCGTGGATGTCATCAAACCGCAGGACGATCGTACCCCCGATGGAGTTATCCACAAAGCCCTTGCCCTCTGGCACCTTGGCCGCGAAAACCGGGTATGCCACATCCTTCTCTCAGAGACGCCGCTTCTCCAAAGAAAGAACACTGTCATGCAGACTCCGCATAGCACCGGTTGCAGCATCGAGCATATTTCTCGGTAGCATCGGCCTACCCGCCACATGCACCCTCCTCGAGATATCCGCAGTTGAAGGTGGCCCGTCCTGAGCATGGATCGTACTCGGTGCCGGCTGGCCCGCACCCTTGTTAGTCTTTCTTTTGTGTGCCTTCTTCTTGATCTCCTATAATGGGACCGAGTTCTGCTCACAGACCGCCTTCTTGAGTGTGTTGGGGCTGATCATATTTCGCACGTCGTCTATCTGAGGCTCGGTGAAGCCGGCAGCTGGAGGCGTCACCTGAGAGCTGAACTGCAGACGACGCCTGTTGCAACTTGGCTTCTCCGGGGTACCAGCTAGATCGCACACGTCTTTTGTTGGGTTGGGTTCTTGAGAAGGAGGCCCCATGAAGTTGCCACCGTCCCCATGATCGGCAAAGTACTGATCGACGTTGGCAAATGTATCGTCGTCGTCGTCGTCGTTCTGATCCTGTGCCATATGCATGTTTGGATCTAGTGGCATAGGGATGTCCGGCACCGTTGCGGCGGTCTTGCCATGGGGCCGACTTGGCGCCGACACGACTGGCGGTGTTGTCTTTGGGGTGGTGTCCCCCGCCCCCAAACGAATCTGGCTCTTCGGCCAAAGCAGGGGCCAGCTCAGGCAGGCGCTGAGGGTCATCACGTCATCATCGTCGGCCCCGATGGGTCGAATCGGAGGTAACAACTCGTCGCAGCCTGGCAGCACCCGAACCAGTTGAACCCTAAACAAGTTGGGTGGCATCTGGGTACCGTGGAACAAGGGGTTGCCCGGTTGAACGATTTTGCCCTTGGCGACATCGACCAACTCGTTGTTCACGAAGTGCAGGAGAGTGCACGGAACGTCGGCGGCGCCCTGCGAAAACATGTAGGGCGTTAGGGATGCCCAGTCAAAGGCAAGGAGATGAAGTCCTCGGCCGAGAGAGGCTTAATTAGTTACCGTGATGATGGCGTCGAGCTCGGCTAATGTCGAGGCACCGCCAACGGCGGGCATGCAGTTGACGGAGGGGCCGCTTGCTGCAGAGGTGCTGGCCGGCGTACACCCGGGTGCATTAAGCTCCCGTGCCGGCGTCGGAGACACCAATGCCGCCTCCGCCAGAGACACTAATGGCCCCGCCATCGCGTTCTGCGAGTTGCTGGCCGTGAAGCTAGGAATCGGGGGCGGCCCCTATTGGCCGCCCGCAATTCACGCACTAATCCCCTGGATCAAGGTAGGCACAATGGCGGTGATCGTCGCTCCGAGTTGTTGTTGCACTTGCTCTTGGACAATCTCCGGAATCCGCGCCACCTGTGCCCTGAGTTCTTGAACCTCGCGCGCCTGGCTTTCCGAGCTGGTCTTTTTCTCCTTTCGCCCAGCAGTGTTATAGTATGACGACCATTTTGTCGACAAGCCTTTGCCGGCCACACGACCAGCTGACGTCGGCTTACTGAGCTTATCCTTGTTCTTCATTACATTCAACGCCCTATTTAGAGTGGTGTCCCAAGGGTTGCTCTTAGTCGACCCCGCGCTACTGCTTTCAGTCGCCTGCGGAAGGAATGTGAACCATTTAGAAATTTGGCTTCATTAATTAGAATGCAACCATATGGAGCTAATTACGCGGGGGTGTATTCCTTACCAGAACAAGCTCAAGCGCCCTGGTCTTCGGATCCGTGGTAAGCTCCTTTGTTTTCGGGTCCTTCTTGTACCGGGCCCTGAAAAAGTTCCTGGTCTACTTGTCACCGTATTTATCGAAGAGGGGCGGTAGGCCTTGCTCGGCACGGTCCGCCTCCTCCTTGTCCCATATAGGCTCCGCCACTCTGTAACCGCCGGGACCGAGTGTGTGTTCCCCTAAGTTCAGCTCCCGCATTTCTTTCCCCCACTTACTTGATTCGGAGTTTGCGGTGCTCGAGCAATTGATCTTGAAGTCGTTGTAGTCATCTTCGGTGTCGAAGGATTTTTCTCCTTGATCTTCTCATAACTCTCACCTTTCTCGATCATTCTCTTCACATTGCTTTTCCAAGTAGACAGGGCCTTGCTCATCTTCGTGAGGGCAGCATTGTTCACTTTATTCCCTTTGAGGCTTGTGTTTTCAAATTCAGCGGGGAACTTGTATCGTTCGTGCAGCTTCGTGAAGAGGAGGTTGCGCAAATTCCCTCGGTCAGGATGCCTCAGGTTCTCGGTGTTGATCGAGACGGTGCTCCGGAGAATGCACCCGAGCTGAAGTGAGTACCCCTTGACTATTCGTTCGGGCGCCGTTGGATTCCCGTCGGAGTCCACTTCAGTAACTTCCTCCTTGAGGGTGCGGAGCACGGTCGGGCGCCGGTCCTTCCGTTGCCTCTTTGGTTGGCTGCCATCTGTGGCATCCTCGGCGGCACCATCAGTGGTGGCATCAGTGGGGTCATCCTCGGCGGTACCATCAGTGGTCTCAGGATCGGTGGGGAAGGCGGCGTCCTCATACAAGTGAGGTTGTTCCTCCATCTCCTGGGACAGCTTCCAGAATGCCTTGACGCCCGAACCCCCGGCCTCATCGTTGTTGGCCATGTTTCTCTCTAAATAGGAACAAAGTTTGGTCAAAAAGTTGGTTATTGTCAAGGAACAAGATCATGGTCTCATCATTTAGGGTTTGTCGACCCCGAGGCATCCTAAAAGCTAAGCTTTTATCATTGAGGGTTTTTCGACGCCGAGGCACCCTAAAAGCCTAAGCTTTCATCATTTCGGTTTTTATCGACACCGAGGCACCCTAAAAGCCATGCATTAGTCACAAGTACGCCGGGGCACTTGATCCTACTTAATTAACTACTAAGATACCCCGGCCCATGCATTAGTCACAAGTACCCCATATGTCCTATTTTTAGCATGACCTTTGCTGAAAATAGGACATATGGAGTACCCGAATTTGCCGGAACGGAAGTTAATCGACATTCCGCCAAACTCAAGGGCCTCTCGGGTGGACAAGGCAAAAAAGGCCTCCATCACAACATGGAAAATACATTGGCATGTGAAGAGGTGAAACAATATATGCATCTCCAAGCAGTATCATTCAACATTTTGGACAAAACACTACAAGCAACATGAGACACTGAAAACAATTGCTACCAATGAATCTACACTTCTATAACAAAATAAATCAGAAACTTAGTCTGTCATCATTAGGCAACCACCATTAGTTATTCCGTTATGTTAAAGCAGAAATAGAAAAATAGACTGAAAACACTAAAATCAGAAACAAATCCAACTGTACAGGCCAATGCATATAGGAAAAGTGAGGGGTTGAACTTCATTTTTTTCAGGTTTTCTTGGGTGTATGAGGTCTGCAGATCATATGATCCATTTGACTTATTATACTAACACTAGCATTTGACATATCTAATCCCGACTAACTGAGCTATGATTCACTTTTGTTATTGTGTTGTTCATGCAAAGACAGGCCGGGTGCGGCATTGTCGTGATTTGGTTTATGCCTCAATCAAACAATCAAGAGCAAAAGTTTACCTAAATACTAAACCGAAGACTCAAAAAACATGGTGCCATGGTCGATGCGGTTTATGCAATGCCCAATCAAATAATCAAGAGCAAATGTGGCCACAGCCACTGGACACGCAAAATAAACGGCGCCCACGGTCATTCTATCAACACTTAAAATTTTGAGGAATGTCAAACTGCTGTACATGACTAGAACACATAGTAACAGAGCTTTGTGAACCCAACACTTATGTAACATGATTCAGACTATTGCAGCACAATGGAATTTTAAGTGTTGATCTCACCATACTATGTGCTGGATATGATCTCAACTAGTACTGCTGCAGATCACTTGGCTCCTTCTCCTTCTGGATTAATTAGAAGCAAAATTAAACTGTAGCTCGTGTCCACTGAAAGTAAGGAAACTACTAGGATGCATCTCGTGTATGATGAAGCCACTGTCGCCGTTGACGGCCTGGCCATCGCTTTCCTGCCCACAATTGAGCTCAACGCGGAGGGCAATCGAGTGACAAGGACATTCATTTGACACTACTGATGCCAATGCTATGACTGATCGGTCTGGAATAAGGTGACTCATACCTCATGAGGAGCCATTAATTTCTCCTTCATACATAAGCAGTGCACTATTGTTTCAGGCCTAGGGGACATGCGACTGCAATTTTGTTAGTAATGATTGGTAGCATCAGCATAGAGTACTAGACCACTTCACTTTTTTGAACATTTACCAAGTTTTAATCTTGACAAACTATGAACGAGTTGTGATGCCTGCATAAAAACCTTTCACCTGATGCATGCCTAAAAGCCTCATATGCAAACAGCGGTCCTGAAACTCCCAATGCGGAAGGTATGCTTACACTCCTCTCGTTTCACATTTGCAGTTTGATAATTTACAATTGGTGGTTGATAATAATTTACAGCTTTTAGTTGAAGTTTGGGGATAAGGGATGCAAGGGTCCACCAGTGACTGGACAAAGTCCGTAAATTCAAATTATATCCGGTTCACACTTTTCGTTCATAATATGCATGGACAAGCCATCCAGCCAGCATAGAAAGGAAGTGAAGGTGTTTGTTCAAAACTGCAGGATATCACAGGAAGTCTATAAGGATAATGAATTGCAACTCATCAGAACTTCAGGAAAAATATAGGGGATAACTACAGGATATCACAGTAAGTCTATAAGTATAATGGATTACAACTCATCAGAACCTCAGAAACTAAATAGGGGGAAAGTGTAGTCTAGAAAATACACAAGACACATATAAGTTGGTACTTGACAAACAGAATGGGGTTTGTAGCATTTTCACAGAGTATAGAATGCTGTAGAGTAGGCCGGGTGGCGGGGTACCTGGAGGAAGGCGGGGAGGAGCGCGAACTTGTCGACGGGCCTAGCCACGGGCGCGGCGCCGAGGAGACGAGGACGACGGGGCGGCGGGGCGGCGGCGTCGGGAGAGGAGAGGGCGGCGTCGCGGCGTCGGGGCGTCGCG
>NC_057799.1:40518355-40523956 GCF_018294505.1 Triticum aestivum | reverse complement strand
GAGGCGGCGGGGCAGCGGCGTCGGGAGAGGAGAGGGCGGCGTCGCGGCGTCGGGGCGTCGCGGCGGAGACGAGGACGACGGGGCGGCGTCGAGGCGGCGGGGCAGCGGCGTCGGGAGAGGAGAGGGGAAGGGGATCGAGGGCGAGGGCGAGGGAGAGAGAGGGGATAGGTTTGGGCCGGGGATAGGAGAGGGGAAGGGGATCGAGGGCGAGGGCACAATACTAATGGCGCACCACCCCACGATGCGCCATAAGTACATCCATACTAATGGCGCACCTCACCCTGGTGCGCCATTAGTATTTTTTTTTGATTTCTGCTCGAGCCAACAGGTTATCTTCCACCTGACCTGATCCACACCAAGTTCCCTCTACTAGCTCGACTGGTCAACAGCTAGTTCTCACACCAGGAGGTCCTGGGTTCGATTCCCAGGCTCCACAATTTTTTGTATGCATTTAAAATGTTGTTTGATATTTATTTGTGTTTAAATATGTTCAAACTTGTTTAAATCATAACAGTAATATTTTTTTATAAGACAGTAATAATTTTCTTAAAAATATCATCAAACAGTAATGCCGGTGGAGCGGGGGAGGGTGCGCGGGGTGCGGGGGGCCGTGGACCGGGGGGTGCTCGGCGGCGAGGGGGACCGGATCTGGCGAGGTGGGATAGCGATCGAGATGGAGGGGGATCGAGATCGAGTGTCCATGAAATTTAAAAATATTCATGATAGTTCAAAAAGTGCCCATGAAATACAATCGAGAAATGAAGGCTACGATTTAAATACAATCGATCTTAGCTAGCTATCTGTTCACAATCTTCTTGCCCTTCTTTTTCGCAAATGGAGTTCTTCTGTGGAACGGACGTCCTTTAGGTAGGGTGGTCCTGCTTCTTCTTGTGGTGTATGCTGCTACTTCATCATCGTCGTCATGTTCGATTCTCGGGTCGCCGTACTTGTCGAAGTCTTGCTCATTGGCTACTCCATCCATTCCGATGATCTTCCTTTTGCCTCTCCTCACGACAACACGACTGGGCTTTGACTGGTCGGTAATGAAGAAGCATTGGTCCACTTGGGAAGCCAGTACCCATGGCTCATTTTTCGAGGTGATGTTTGCGCCTGCGGTCTTGGATTTGGCTTCGGGTATAACCATGGTGGTGAAATACCGGTCTTCTTTTAGGACGCTCTTGGCCCATCTGACACGGAACATCGGGACCTTCTCTCCAGCGTAACTCAGCTCCCAGATCTCCTCGATCCTTCCGTAGTATCTGTCCTTGTCGTTACCGGTGTAGGATTCCATCGTTACCCCGGAGTTCTGATAACCATCGCTCTTCATGTCCTTGGCCTCGGTGTAGAATGTGTAGCCGTTGATATCGTACGCCTCATAGGTCATCAGGTTGTGCTCGGCGCCCTGTGACAAGGCGAATATGAGTTGTTCTTCCGCGGAAGAATCCTCATGTAAAGGGTACGACAGAAGCTTCTGCTTGAACCAACGCGTGAAACATGAGTTGTGCTCTTTGAGTATATCTCCGTCCGTCCTCTGTTGGCCTCGGTCATTGTACGTCTTCTTAATAAAGGTTTTGTGCTCTACCACCCAAGGATCAACCACTTCTATGTGTTGTAGCGCGACTAGGTTTGCTCTTTCAAAGTCGGCGAGTCGACCCTCGAAGTCGACATGCATTTCGCGGCGACCCTCACGGTGACCCCATCCAGCGAGCCTGCCAAGGTGCCTGTTGACGGGCAGACCAACGGGGTTCTCGATGCCTAGATAATTCGTGCAGTAGGAGATGCACTCTTCGGTCAGAAAGCCCCTGGCTATGCTTCCCTCTGGACGTGACATGTTGCGAACGTATCCTTTGATGACACCATTCATCCTTTCGAACGGCATCATGCTGTGCAGGAACGTCGGCCCGAGTTGGATGATATCGTCCACGATATGGACCGGCAGATGCACCATAACGTCGAAGAATGCGGGCGGGAAGTACATCTCAAGCTCGCATAGTATCACCACGATCTCTTCCTGTAGCCTTCTGAGTTGCCTCACGCCAACAGACTTCCGAGAGATGACGTCGAAAAAGTTGCATAGGCCAAATAGCATTTCACGGACGTGCGCGTCCATGATCCCACGGATTGCAACTGGAAGTATCTGCGTCATCAGCACGTGACAGTCGTGAGACTTCATCCCGCTGAACTTCAGCTTCGCTAGGTCTAGGTATCTGCTTATCTTCCCCGCGTAACCGTAAGGAAGTTTTACTCCTACGAGGCAGGTGAAAAACTGCTCGATCTCCTCCTGACTTAGAGTGAAGCACGCGGGAGGGTAGTCATTTCCGGTCTTCTTGGCCTTTTTGCCTTTGTGACGACTTTCCGTGTCCTGCTTCGCCTCATCATCATCATCATCATCATCATATATAGCGTGAAGCTCCTGCCTGATGCCCATTGATTTCAAGTCTGCCCTTGCTTTCGGCCCATCTTTGGTCCTCTCTGGCATGTTGAGCAGGGTACCAAGCAGACTCTCGCACACGTTCTTCGTGATATGCATGACATCAAGGCTGTGAGGCACACGGTGGATCTTCCAGTACGGCAAGTCCCAGAAAACAGACCTCGTTTTCCATACCTTCAGCAGCGGCTCTGGTGCCTTTCGCTTCTTTCCCGGCTCTGGCGCCTTTTGCTTCTTTCCCGGCAGTGGGCAGTCTTTCCAATTTTTCAACAGCTCGTCTATTTCCTCGCCGCTCCTCGTACGCGGGCGTCCTCGGGGTTCGGTTTCACCATCGAATAGATCCTTGCGTTTTCTCCACGGGTCATCGTCGCAAAGCCACCTTCGATGTCCCATGAACATGGTTTTCGAAGACCCGGGATCTCTATCTAGCTGGCAATACGTTGTGTCATCCATGCACCTGACGCATCCAGAAAATCCGTGGACCACCTGCCCCGCGACATATCCGTAACCGAGATAGTCGTGCACCGTCGTGAGCAGCGCGGCTCTCATAGGGAAATATTCTTTCTCTGCGGCGTCCCACGTATTGGCTGGCGTTTTCCATAGCGTGTCAAGCTCCTCTTTCAGCAGCCCCAGATACAGATTGATGTCGTTCCCTGGTTGTTTCGGTCCTTCAATTAGCATACTCATGTGAATGTACTTCCTCTTCATGCACAACCAGGGGGGAAGGTTGTACATCCACACAAACACAGGCCAGGTGCTATGTGTGCTTCTCTGGCTGCCAAACGGATTGACTCCATCGGTGCTCGCGCCCAGCACGATGTTCCTTGGATCGTTCCCAAATTCTAGGTCTTCGAAGTTCAACGCTTGCCACTGGCTCACATCCTTAGGGTGACTCAGCATCTTGTCTTTTTTATCTATCTCCGGATCATTTGCGTCATCTTCTCGCTTCTTCTCCTCCCTATCCGCGTGCCAACGCAGGAGCTTTGCTACCTTAGGGTCCGTGAAATACCGCTGCAGACGAGGAGTGATCGGAAAGTACCACACCACTTTTCGAGGAGCTTTCTTCCTCTTCTTGTATCGAGTGACGCCGCACACCGGACATATGGTAGACTCCGCGTGCTCGTCCCGATAAATGATGCAATTGTTCATGCACACATGGTATTTCACGTGCGGTAAATCCAGAGGACACACGATTTTCTTCGCCTCCTCCAAACTGGTCGGGCACTTGTTCCCCTTGGGAAGACGTTCGTGCCAGAATGACATGTTCTCGTCGAAGCATGCGTCGGTCATTTTGTGTTTTACCTTCATCTCCAGAGCCATGAGCGTTACTTTCAGGCGGGTATCCTCGGGCCTGCATCCTTCATACAATGGAGTAACCGCGTCTAACTCAAGTTGATCCATCTTGGCTTTCTCTCGGGCGGCAGCTCTTGCGTTATCCGTCTGCTTGAGAAGCAACTCTTGAATATGAGGGTCCTGCACCCAGCCCATCGATGGTCCAGCGTCGTCTGCTCCGCCGGCATCATCATCTTCATGATCATGCCCGTCGTCTGCTCCGGCATCTTCCTCATCATCATGTCCTGCATCTTCTACATGATGACTGTGTACAGCATCACCGTCGTGATCATCTCCTGGGGATTCTTCGTCTTCTCGCCCACCCGAGCCGCGGTGGTTGTCTTGCTGCCCTTCCTCATTTCTTGCCCGGCCCCCATGGACGACTTCGTAGTCATCTTCATCACCTTGCCACCGATAGCCATCCATGAAACCACGCAAGAGCAGGTGGTCCCGCACCTGCCCGGATTCCGGGTCCGCAATAAGGCTCTTCAGCTTGCATCTTCGACACGGACATCTTATCTCCGTCTCGTTCTTTTGAAGCATCTCGGCCTTCGCGGACCTCAAAAACCTATTCACGATGCCTTCGGTCATCATGCGGACCATGGTCACCTGCGGGGTAGAGCAAAACGATATTTTAGAACCAAGAAAAAATTTGGCATGACTTTCCCTAGAAATAGGACCAAAAAGAATGCTTAATGCCAAAATTCTCGCCGAAACGGAAATGAATCAACATTCCGGCAAAATATTGGCAACTATCGCATTTCAAATACCGGTACACCTCCAAACACAAACACATATGCAACACCACGAACATACATAGATCTAGCTAGGCCATAAAAAGTGCATGTGCACATTGTTGTAGGGAGAACAACATAAATATAGCTTCCCCCCTTACTTACCTATCAAAACAAGGTAATTTAACCACTTAAATTGAATGAATCTATGGTGGAAATGAGGTGAAAAAGAGGAGGCACCCGAGACAAGGAGGAGGTGGAGAGAATGAAGTGGGGAGAAAGTGAGTGTGGGTAGGAGAGGCTGTCCAAAATATCTTGTTGCTGCCCACTTACTAATAGCGCACCAACAATAAATGCGCCATTAGTAATCCAGGTTACTAATGGCGCACCTTCTGGTGGTGCGCCATTAGTAGTTTTGCAAAAAAAATTACTAATGGCGCACGGTGGAAAAGTGCGCCATTAGTAGTTTTGCAAAAAAGGGAATAGAAAATATAATAGAAAAAACAACATTAGTGGCGCACTTTCCGGCAGGTGCGCCATTACTAGTTACAACCAGTAATGGCGCACTGCGTCTGGATGCGCCATTAGTATGTTTGGACAGGCGCACTAGTTAGAAAAAATAAAAATTTGATACTAATGGCGCACCGCTTGTCTGGTGCGCCATTAGTGTCAATCTCATCTATAGCCCTTTTTCTAGTAGTGCCTGGGCTCACGAACCGGGACCAATGCTCACATTAGACCCGGTTCGTCACTGAACCGGGGCTAATGTGAAAACTGCCCTGTGACCTAAGCCCTGTTTTCTACTAGTGCAAAGGCCTCTGCTTCCCGCCCTTTGGGCTGCTGAAAAGAGACCTTTGGTCCCGGTTGGTGGCACAAACCGGGACTAATGCCCACCTTTAGTCCCGGTTCGTGGCACCAACCAGGACTAAAGGCTTTGCTATATAAGTTCACACTTAGGAAATTTTCACTCTCATCTCGCAGTTGCCGCCCCGACGACGCCGACGACATCGACGCTACCAGGCTGCCCCGACGCCGCCCGCCGCCCCCGCCGTCGCCGTCGCCCATGCCCGTCGTCGCCGTCGCCCACGCCCGTCGTCGCCCGCCGTC
>NC_057799.1:40275899-40517763 GCF_018294505.1 Triticum aestivum | reverse complement strand
GCCCCGGCCCGCCCCCGTCGTCGCCCTGCCCCGCCCTTCGTCACCGTTGCCCCCTACCCCGAGCGCGCGCCCACTGCCCCGTCGCCGTCCTCGCCGCCGACCCCGCGCTCCTCCTCACCTTGGTCCGGCCGGCGCCCTCCCTAGCAATTTTTTTCATATATATGCTTTTTTTCATATATATGCTTGTTTTTTTCATATATATGATGTTTTTTTCATAGATGATCACATATATGATGTATGCATGGCGATGTGGATGAAATATGATGTTTTGTTGTTCATAGAACATGAGGTTTTTTTTATTCATAGATTTTTTTTGTTCATGAGAGTGGCGAGGACGTCGAGGGATCATAGATGTATTTTTCAGAATTTTCTATCATGCATAGACCGATTTTAGACCAAGGGAGCACCCCCCTATCGTTGCAAAAGTTGCTAAGTGATATTAAGAAGGAAGAAGAAGAAAAAGAAGGATATAAAAAAGAAAATAAGAAGAGGAAGAAATAAGAAGAGGAGAGGAAGAAGAGGAGAAATAAATAAAAAGAGGAAAAAAGAAGAAAAAGAAGAGGAGAAGAAGAAAAAATAGAATTTCCAGAAAAAATAGAATTTCTATTCTATTTTTTCTTCTTATCCTCTATTCCTTTCTTCTTCTCCTCTTTTTTTCTTCTTCTTCTTTTTTTCTTCGATCTTCTCCTCTATTCCTTTCTTTTTCTCCTCTTTTTATGTTTTCTTCGTCTTCTTATTTTTTATCGGGTATGTCGTTGTCGATATACCCCCTCCCGATAACTTCAACATGAGGGGGGTGGGGTCGATATACCCCCTCCCCGATAACATTATTTTCCCATGTATGTATGTCGTCGTTGTCGATATAACCCCCTCTCCCCGATAACTTCGATATGAGGGGCGGTCGATATATATACCCCCTCTAGACCGCGATAACTTATACCACGGGAGCACCCCCCGGCCTCTCGCTCGACCAAAACTCTCGAGGACACCCAAACCCTAGAAAAAAACGATGTCGGTACCCCCTCCCGCCGCGCCCCTACCCGATCGACAAACTCTCTTGAGGCCACCCAAATTTACCAAGTTAAAAGAGTGTTGTCGTCGAGGCCACCCGAACCCTTGAAGCGTTGTCGAGGCCACCCCAAACCCTTGAAGCGTTGCCGAGGCCACCCCAAACCATAGAGAAGCGTCGAGGCCAGGCCACTAATATGATTCCTTATTGTGCTTAGCTAGCTAGTTCCACGTTTGCCACTAATATATCCATCTGTCATGTTTGAATAATAATTGCCATGTTGTAAATATTTGCAGAAACTATGGATCCGCACCCCCGAGACGAAGCAACAGAAGCAGTGTTGGGGGATATAATCGCACACGGAAGTGATGCCGTCTTGTCGTTTCTGAACGACAAATGCACCGATGGTCTGGAAAGACTGGATGAAGATGTTGGAAATATGCCCTAGAGGCAATAATAAATAGGTTATTATTATATTTCCTTGTTCATGATAATCGTTTATTATCCATGCTAGAATTGTATTGATAGGAAACTCAGATACATGTGTGGATACATAGACAACACCATGTCCCTAGTAAGCCTCTAGTTGACTAGCTCGTTGATCAATAGATTGTTACGGTTTCCTGACCATGGACATTGGATGTCGTTGATAACGGGATCACATCATTAGGAGAATGATGTGATGGACAAGACCCAATCCTAAGCCTAGCACAAGATCGTGTAGTTCGTTTGCTCAGAGCTTTTCTAATGTCAAGTATCATTTCCTTAGACCATGAGATTGTGCAACTCCCGGATACCGTAGGAATGCTTTGGGTGTACCAAACGTCACAACGTAACTGGGTGGCTATAAAGGTGCACTACAGGTATCTCCGAAAGTGTCTGTTGGGTTGGCACGAATCGAGACTGGGATTTGTCACTTCGTGTAAACGGAGAGGTATCTCTGGGCCCACTCGGTAGGACATCATCATAATGTGCACAATGTGACCAAGGAGTTGATCACGGGATGATGTGAGTTACGGAACGAGTAAAGAGACTTGCCGGTAACGAGATTGAACAAGGTATAGGGATACCGACGATCGAATCTCGGGAAAGTACCATACCGATTGACAAAGGGAATTGGGTACGGGATTGATTGAATCCTCGACATCGTGGTTCATCCGATGAGATCATCGAGGAGCATGTGGGAGCCAACATGGGTATCCAGATCCCGCTGTTGGTTATTGACCGGAGAGTCGTCTCGGTCATGTCTACCTGTCTCCCGAACCCGTAGGGTCTACACACTTAAGGTTCGGTGACGCTAGGGTTATAGAGATATTAGTATGCGGTAACCCGAAAGTTGTTCGGAGTCCCGGATGAGATCCCGGACGTCACGAGGAGTTCCGGAATGGTCCGGAGGTAAAGATTTATATATGGGAAGTCTTATTTTGGTCGCCGGAAAAGTTTCGCACTTTATCGGTATTGTACCGGGAGTGCCGAAAGGGGTCCGGGGGTCCACCAGCCCCGGGGGGCCACATGGGCTGTAGGGGGTGCGCCTTGGCCCATATGTGCCAAGGGAACCAGCCCCAAGAGGCCCATGCGCCAAGAGATAAGATAAATGGAGAGTCCTAAAGGGGGGAGGCACCTCCAAGGTGCCTTGGGGAGGAAGGACTCCTCCTTGGCCGCACCCTTCCTTGGAGGAAGGGCCAAGGCTGCGCCCCCCCTTTCCCTTGGCCCTATATATAGTGGGGGGAAGGGAGGGCAGCAAAACCTAAGCCCTGGCGCCTCCCTCTCCCTCCCGTGACACACCTTCCTCCTCCCGCAGCGCTTGGCGAAGCCCTGTTGGAATCCCGCTACTTCCACCACCATGACGTCGTGCTGCTGGATCTCCATCAACCTCTCCTCCCCCCTTGCTGGATCAAGAAGGAGGAGACGTCGCTGCTCCGTACGTGTGTTGAACGCGGAGGTGCCGTCCGTTCGGCGCTAGGATCATTGGTGATTTGGATCACGACGAGTACGACTCCATCAACCCCGTTCTCTTGAACGCTTCCGCTCGCGATCTACAAGGGTATGTAGATGCACTCCCCTTCCCCTCGTTGCTATATTACTCCATAGATTGATCTTGGTGATGCGTAGAAAATGTTGAATTTCTGCTATGTTCCCCAACAGTGGCATCATGAGCTAGGTCTATGCGTAGTTTCTATGCACGAGTAGAACACAAAGTAGTTGTGGGCGTCGATGTTGCCAATTCTTCTTGCCGCTACTAGTCTTATCTTGTTTCGGCGGCATTGTGGGATGAAGCGGCCCGGACCGACCTTACACGTACGCTTACGTGAGACAGGTTCCACCGACTGACATGCACTAGTTGCATAAGGTGGCTAGCGGGTGTCTGTCTCTCCCACTTTAGTCGGAACGGATTCGATGAAAAGGGTCCTTATGAAGGGTAAATAGAAATTGGCATATCACGTTGTGGTTTTACGTAGGTAAGAAACGTTCTTGCTAGAAACCTATACAAGCCACGTAAAAACTTGCAACAACAATTAGAGGACGTCTAACTTGTTTTTGCAGCATGTGCTATGTGATGTGATATGGCCAGAAGATGTGATGAATGATATATGTGATGCATGAGATTGATCATATTCTTGTAATAGGAATCACGACTTGCATGTCGATGAGTATGACAACCGGCAGGAGCCATAGGAGTTGTCTTTATTTTTTGTATGACCTGCGTGTCATTGAATAACGCCATGTAAATTACTTTACTTTATTGCTAAGCGCGTTAGCCATAGAAGTAGAAGTAATCGTTGGCGTGACAACTTCATGAAGACACAATGATGGAGATCATGATGATGGAGATCATGGTGTCATGCCAGTGACAAAGATGATCATGGTGCCCCGAAGATGGAGATCAAAGGAGCAAAATGATATTGGCCATATCATGTCACTATTTGATTGCATGTGATGTTTATCATGTTATGCATCTTATTTGCTTAGAACGACGGTAGTAAGTAAGATGATCCCTCACTAAAAATTTCAAGAGACGTGTTCCCCCTAACTGTGCACCGTTGCGAAGGTTCGTTGTTTCGAAGCACCACGTGATGATCGGGTGTGATAGATTCTAACGTTCGAATACAACGGGTGTTGACGAGCCTAGCATGTACAGACATGGCCTCGGAACACATGCGAAACACTTAGGTTGACTTGACGAGCCTAGCATGTACAAACATGGCCTCGGAACACAAGAGACCGAAAGGTCGAACATGAGTCGTATAGCAGATACGATCAACATGGAGATGTTCACCGATGATGACTAGTCCGTCTCACGTGATGATCGGACACGGCCTAGTTTGACTCGGATCATGTATCACTTAGATGACTAGAGGGATGTCTATCTGAGTGGGAGTTCATTAAATCAGATGAACTTCATTATCATGAACATAGTCAAAAGGTCTTTGCAAATTATGTCATACGCTTTAGTTCTACTGTTTAAGATATGTTCCTAGAGAAAATTTAGTTGAAAGTTGGTAGTAGCAATTATGCGGACTGGGTCCGTAAACTGAGGATTGTCCTCATTGCTGCACAGAAGGCTTATGTCCTTAATGCACCGCTCGGTGTGCTGAACCTCAGCGTCGTCTGTAGATGTTGCGAAACATCTGACATACACGTTTTGATGACTACGTGATAGTTCAGTGCGTAATGCTAAGAAGGCTACGTGGGCCAAGTGTAGGAGGGTACCAGCCCCAGGTGGGCTGGTGCGCCCCCCACCAAGGCCCAAGGCGCATGGGAGAGTGGGAGGGGGCAAACCCTAGGTCCAGATGGGCCTTAAGGCCCACCCTAGTGGCGCCCCCCCTCTCCTCCCCTTGGCCGCACCCTAGATGGGTTTGGGGGCTGCCGCCACCCCTGGGGAGGGAACCCTAGATGGGGGCGCAGCCCCTCCCCTTCCCCTATATATACTGGAGGTATTTGGGGCTGCCCAACACACGAGAACGTCTCTCTTTCGGTGCAGCCCTACCCCTCTTCTTCCTCCTCCTCTCCCGCGGTGCTTGGCGAAGCCCTGTTGGAATCCCGCTACTTCCACCACCATGACGTCGTGCTGCTGGATCTCCATCAACCTCTCCTCCCCCCTTGCTGGATCAAGAAGGAGGAGACGTCGCTGCTCCGTACGTGTGTTGAACGCGGAGGTGCCGTCCGTTCGGCGCTAGGATCATTGGTGATTTGGATCACGACGAGTACGACTCCATCAACCCCGTTCTCTTGAACGCTTCCGCTCGCGATCTACAAGGGTATGTAGATGCACTCCCCTTCCCCTCGTTGCTATATTACTCCATAGATTGATCTTGGTGATGCGTAGAAAATGTTGAATTTCTGCTATGTTCCCCAACAGTGGCATCATGAGCTAGGTCTATGCGTAGTTTCTATGCACGAGTAGAACACAAAGTAGTTGTGGGCGTCGATGTTGCCAATTCTTCTTGCCGCTACTAGTCTTATCTTGTTTCGGCGGCATTGTGGGATGAAGCGGCCCGGACCGACCTTACACGTACGCTTACGTGAGACAGGTTCCACCGACTGACATGCACTAGTTGCATAAGGTGGCTAGCGGGTGTCTGTCTCTCCCACTTTAGTCGGAACGGATTCGATGAAAAGGGTCCTTATGAAGGGTAAATAGAAATTGGCATATCACGTTGTGGTTTTACGTAGGTAAGAAACGTTCTTGCTAGAAACCTATACAAGCCACGTAAAAACTTGCAACAACAATTAGAGGACGTCTAACTTGTTTTTGCAGCATGTGCTATGTGATGTGATATGGCCAGAAGATGTGATGAATGATATATGTGATGTATGAGATTGATCATATTCTTGTAATAGGAATCACGACTTGCATGTCGATGAGTATGACAACCGGCAGGAGCCATAGGAGTTGTCTTTATTTTTTGTATGACCTGCGTGTCATTGAATAACGCCATGTAAATTACTTTACTTTATTGCTAAGCGCGTTAGCCATAGAAGTAGAAGTAATCGTTGGTGTGACAACTTCATGAAGACACAATGATGGAGATCATGATGATGGAGATCATGGTGTCATGCCGGTGACAAAGATGATCATGGTGCCCCGAAGATGGAGATCAAAGGAGCAAAATGATATTGGCCATATCATGTCACTATTTGATTACATGTGATGTTTATCATGTTATGCATCTTATTTGCTTAGAACGACGGTAGCATAAATAAGATGATCCCTCACTAAATATTTCAAGAGACGTGTTCCCCCTAACTGTGCACCGTTGCGAGGGTTCGTTGTTTCGAAGCACCACGTGATGATCGGGTGTGATAGATTCTAACGTTCGAATACAACGGGTGTTGACGAGCCTAGCATGTACAGACATGGCCTCGGAACACATGCAAACACTTAGGTTGACTTGACGAGCCTAGCATGTACAGACATGGCCTCGGAACACAAGAGACTGAAAGGTCGAACATGAGTCGTATAGTAGATACGATCAACATGGAGATGTTCACCGATGATGACTAGTCCGTCTCACGTGATGATCGGACACGGCCTAGTTTGACTCGGATCATGTATCACTTAGATGACTAGAGGGATGTCTATCTGAGTGGGAGTTCATTAATCAGATGAACTTCATTATCATGAACATAGTCAAAAGGTCTTTGCAAATTATGTCATACGCTTTAGTTCTACTGTTTAAGATATGTTCCTAGAGAAAATTTAGTTGAAAGTTGGTAGTAGCAATTATGCGGACTGGGTCCGTAAACTGAGGATTGTCCTCATTGCTGCACAGAAGGCTTATGTCCTTAATGCACCGCTCGGTGTGCTGAACCTCAGCGTTGTCTGTAGATGTTGCGAAACATCTGGCATACACGTTTTGATGACTACGTGATAGTTCAGTGCGTAATGCTAACGGTTTAGAATTGTGGCACCAAAGACGTCTTGAAACGTCGCAGAACATGTGAGATGTTCCGAACACTGAAATTGGGATTTCAGACTAGTGCCCACGTCAAGAGGTATGAGACCTCTGACAAGTTTCTTAAGCCTGCAAACTAAGGGAGAAAAGCTCAATCGTTGAGCATGTGCTCAGATTGTCTGAGTACCACAATCGCTTGAATCGAGTGGGAGTTAATCTCCCAGATGAGATAGTGATGGTTCTCCATAGTCACTGCCACCAAGCTAGTAGAACTTCGTGATGAACTATAACATATCAGGGATAGTTATGATGATCCTTGAGCTATTCGCGATGTTTGACACCGCGAGAGTAGAAATCAAGAAGGAGCATCAATTGTTGATGGTTAGTAAAACCACTAGTTTAAGAAGGGCAAGGGCAAAAGGGATACTTCATGAAACAGCAAGTCGTTTGCTGCTCTAGTGAAGAATCCCAAGGTTGAACCCAAACCTGAGACTAAGTGCTTCTGTAATGAGGGGAACGGTCACTGAAGCAGTACTACCCTAGATACTTGGTAGATGAGAAGGCAGGCAAGGTCGACAGAAGTATATTGGATATACGTTATATGAATGTGTACTTTACCAGTACTCCTAGCAGCACCAGGGTATTAGACACCGTTCGGTTGCTAAGTGTTAGTAACTCGAAATAAAAGCTGCGGAATAAACGGAGACTAGCTAAAGGTGAGATGGCGATATGTGTTGGAAGGGTTTCCAAGGTTAATGTGATCAAGCATCGCATGCTCCCTCTACCATCGAGATTTGGTGTTTGCGTTGAGCATGATTGGATTATGTTTATCGCAATACGGTTATTCATTTAAGGAGAATAATGGTTACTCTGTTTATTTGAATAATACCTTCAATGGTCTTGCACCTAAAATGAATCTCGATCGTAGTGAGATACACATGTTCGTGCCAAAAGATATAAAATAGTAATGATAGTTCCACATACTTGTGGCACTGCCATTTGAGTCATATTGGTATAGAACGCATGAAGAAGCTCCATGTAGATGGATCTTTGGACTCACTCGTTTTTGAAAAGATTGAGACATGCGAACCATGTCTATTGGTATATATGCATGAAGAAACTCCATGCAGATGGATCGTTTGGACTCACTTGATTTTGAATCATTTGAGACATGCAAATCATACCACATGGGCAAGATGACTGAAAGGCCTCGTTTTCAGTAAGATGGAACAAGCGAGCAACTTATTGGGAGTAATACATTTTGATGTATGTAGTCCAATGAGTGCTGAGGCATGCAGTGGATATCGTTATGTTCTTACTTCACAGATGATTTGAGTAGATGCTAAGTGTATTTACTTGAAGAAACACAAGTCTGAATTATTGAAAGGTTCAAGTAATTTCAGAGTGAAGTTGAAGATCGTCGTGACAAGAGGATAAAATGTCTGTGATATGATCATAGAGATGAGTATCTGAGTTACGAGTTTGGCACACAGTTAAGACATTGTGGAAAGTGTTTCACAATTAATACCGCCTGGAACACCATAGTGTGATGGTGTGTCCGGACATCATAGCTGCACCCTATTGGATATGGTGCATACCATGATGTCTCTTATCGAGTTACCACTATCGTTTATGGGTTAGGCATTAGAGACAACCGCATTCACTTTAAAAGGGGCACCACGCAATTCCGTTGAGACGACACCGTTTAGAGAAACCTAAGTTGTCGTTTCTTAAAAGTTTGGGGTTGCGAAGCTTATGTGAAAAAGTTTCAGGCTGATAAGCTCGAACCCAAAGCGGATAAATACATCTTCATAAGAATACCCAAAACAGTTCGGTATACCTCCTATTTCAGATCTGGAAGCAAAAGTAATTGCTTCTAGAAACGAGTCCTTTCTCGAGGAAAAGTTTCTCTTGAAAGAATTGAGTGGGATGATGGTGGAGACTTGATAAGGTTATTGAACCGTCACTTCAACTAGTGTGTAGCAGGGCACAGGAAGTTGTTCCTGTGGCACCTACACCAATTGAAGTGGAAGCTTATGATGGTGATCATGAAACTTTGGATCAAGTCACTACCAAACCTCGTAGGACGACGAGGATGCGTAATACTTCAGAGTAGTACGTGATCCTGTCTTGGAAGTCATGTTGTTGGACAACGATGAACCTATGAGCTATGGAGAAGCGAAGGTGGGCCCATATTCCGACAAATGGTTAGAAGCCATGAAATCCGAGATAAATGGATCTTTAAGAAGAAGACGGACGTGGACGGTAATGTTACCGTCTATGAAGCTCGACTTGTGGCAAAGAGTATTTCCACAAGTTCAAGGAGTTGACTACGATGAGATTTTCCCATCCGTAGCGATGCTTAAGTCCGTCGGAATCATGGTAGCATTAGCTGCATTTATGAAATCTGGCAGATGGATGTCAAAACAAGTTTCCTTACCTGTTTTCGTAAGGAAAGGTTGTATGTGATACAATCAGAAAGGTTTTGTCGATCCTAAGGATGCTAAAAGGTATGCTAGCTCCAGCGATCCTTCCATGGACTAGAGCAAGCATCTCGGAGTCAGAATATACGCTTTGATGGAGTGATCAAAGTTTTTGGGTTTATACAAAGTTTGTTAGAAACTTGTATTTACAATAAAGTGAGTGGGAGCGCTACAACATTTCTGATAAGTATATGTGAATGACATATTGTTGATCCGAAATGATGTAAAATTTCCTGGAAAGCATAAAGGGTTGTTTGAAAGGAGTTTTTCAAAGGAAGACCTGGATAAAGCTGCTTACATATTGGGCATCAAGATCTATAGAGATAGATCAAGACGCCTGATGATACTTTCAAAGAACGCACACCTTGACATGATTTTGAAAGAGTTCAAAATAGATCAGCAAAGAAGGAGTTCTTGGCTGTGTTACAAGGTGTGAGTATTGAGTAAGACTCAAGACCTGACCACAGCAGAAGAGAGAGAAAGGACGAAGGTCGTCCCCTATGCTTTAGACGTAGGCTCTACAGTATGCTATGTTGTGTACCGCACATGAAGTGTGCCTTGCCATGAGTTGGTCAAGGGGTACAATAGTGATCCGGGAATGGATCACATGACAGCGGTCGAACTTATCCTTAGTATCTAGTGGACTAAGGATTTTCTCGATTATGGAGGTGAAAAGGAGTTCGTCGTAAAGGGTTACGTCGATGCGAACTTTGACACTAATCCGGATGACTCTGAGTAGTAAACCGGATTCGTATAGTAGAGCAATTATTTGAAATGGCTCCAAATAGCGCGTGGTAGCATCCACAAGATGACATAGATATTCGTAAAGCACACACGGATCTGAAAGGTTCAGACCCGTTGACTAAATAACCTCTCTCACAAGCATAACATGATCAAACCAGAACTCGTTGAGTGTTAATCACATAGAGATGTGAACTAGATTGTTGACTCTAGTAAACTCTTTGGATGTTGGTCACATGGTGATGTGACCTGTGAGTGTTAATCACATGGTGATGTGGACTAGATTATTGACTCTAGTGCAAGTGGGAGACTGTTGGAAATATGCCCTAGAGGCAATAATAAATAGGTTATTATTATATTTCCTTGTTCATGATAATCGTTTATTATCCATGCTAGAATTGTATTGATAGGAAACTCAGATACATGTGTGGATACATAGACAACACCATGTCCCTAGTAAGCCTCTAGTTGACTAGTTCGTTGATCAATAGATGGTTACGGTTTCCTGACCATGGACATTGGATGTCGTTGATAACGGGATCACATCATTAGGAGAATGATGTGATGGACAAGACCCAATCCTAAGCCTAGCACAAGATCGTGTAGTTCGTTTGCTCAGAGCTTTTCTAATGTCAAGTATCATTTCCTTAGACCATGAGATTGTGCAACTCCCGGATACCGTAGGAATGCTTTGGGTGTACCAAACGTCACAACGTAACTGGGTGGCTATAAAGGTGCACTACAGGTATCTCCGAAAGTGTCTGTTCGGTTGGCACGAATCGAGACTGGGATTTGTCACTTCGTGTAAACGGAGAGGTATCTCTGGGCCCACTCGGTAGGACATCATCATAATGTGCACAATGTGACCAAGGAGTTGATCACGGGATGATGTGAGTTACGGAACGAGTAAAGAGACTTGCCGGTAACGAGATTGAACAAGGTATAGGGATACCGACGATCGAATCTCGGGCAAGTACCATACCGATTGACAAAGGGAATTGGGTACGGGATTGATTGAATCCTCGACATCGTGGTTCATCCGATGAGATCATCGAGGAGCATGTGGGAGCCAACATGGGTATCCAGATCCCGCTGTTGGTTATTGACCGGAGAGTCGTCTCGGTCATGTCTACCTGTCTCCCGAACCCGTAGGGTCTACACACTTAAGGTTCGGTGACGCTAGGGTTATAGAGATATTAGTATGCGGTAACCCGAAAGTTGTTCGGAGTCCCGGATGAGATCCCGGACATCACGAGGAGTTCCGGAATGGTCCGGAGGTAAAGATTTATATATGGGAAGTCTTATTTTGGTCGCCGGAAAAGTTTCGCACTTTATCGGTATTGTACCGGGAGTGCCGAAAGGGGTCCGGGGATCCACCAGCCCCGGGGGGCCACATGGGCTGTAGGGGGTGCGCCTTGGCCTATATGGGCCAAGGGAACCAGCCTCAAGAGGCCCATGCGCCAAGGGATAAGATAAATGGAGGGTCCTAAAGGGGGAAGGCACCTCTGAGGTGCCTTGGGGAGGAAGGACTCCTCCCTGGCCGCACCCTTCCTTGGAGGAAGGGCCAAGGCTGCGCCCCCCCCCTCTCCCTTGGCCCTATATATAGTGGGGGGAAGGGAGGGCAGCAAAACCTAAGCCCTGGCGCCTCCCTCTCCCTCCCGTGACACACCTCCCTCCTCCTGCAGCGCTTGGCGAAGCCCTGTTGGAATCCCGCTACTTCCACCACCACGCCGTCATGCTGCTGGATCTCCATCAACCTCTCCTCCCCCCTTGCTGGATCAAGAAGGAGGAGACGTCGCTGCTCCGTACGTGTGTTGAACGCGGAGGTGCCGTCCGTTCGGCGCTAGGATCATCGGTGATTTGGATCACGACGAGTACGACTCCATCAACCCCGTTCTCTTGAACGCTTCCGCTCGCGATCTACAAGGGTATGTAGATGCACTCCCCTTCCCCTCGTTGCTAGATTACTCCATAGATTGATCTTGGTGATGCGTAGAAAATTTTGAATTTTTGCTACGTTCCCCAACAGAAGAAGCAGGCTACGACGATGATCAAACAATGGAGGAGGTCGGACACTGTGATGATGGCTCCGGTGACCGAATGGAGGAAGAAGGACACCGTTATGATGGCTCCGGTGACCGAATGGAGGAGGAAGGACACCGTGCTGACGGCTCCGGTGACCGAATGGAGTCCGGCCACGTATATATATTAATTAAGCATGTGCTGACTATAGCTAATTGATGCATTAATTATTTTTGGTATGTACACATATTAACTCTCTTCTTTTTCTTCTTTTCTAGCCCTCCGGATCGAGCAACACTTCGGTAGTGAGACGAGGCCCGAAGAGAAAGTTGCGCACGAATGAAAGGTACACGATCATCGAAATTGATCGTGCTAGCCAACCGATTGAACCCCTCCGGACCAAGCAAAAATTTAATGCTCAGTGTGGGGTTCTAGTTAGGGACATGATCCCGATCAGCATAGAGCAATGGTTGAAGCCTAAGGACAAAGACTCTCAGGTGTCTTATGTCAGCGATAGGTAGAAAGCTGATCTTTGGACCGCGCTGCAGGAAAATTTCACCTTCCCGCCAGAGGAGGATCCGGAGAATCCAGTTAAAAGCCAATGATCAAGGCTTATGCTCTTAAGAAGATGGCTGAGCTATTCAGGAGATGGAAGAATGAGCTGAAATCATTGTTTGTCGACCAAGACAAGACTCCAGAATTCATCGGCCGATTTGAGAAGATCAAAGATCAGTGGGCCGCATTTGTTGCCAAAAAGAAATCTGAAAGAGCAGCGAAGATGTCAGCGACAAACAATAAAAATGCTGCAAATAAGAAGCATCACCATCGCACGGGGTCAGGTGGCTAACTGAAAGCACGGCCGTTGTGGGACAAGGCTGAGAATGACCTCCTTGATAAAGGGATCGAACCAGAGACGCGACACTGGGCAGACCGTTGCAGGACTTGGTTCTTCGGGGTTGGGGGAAAATTGGACCCTGTAACAGGGAAGTGCGTTTGGACCAACGAGAAGCTGAACACACCCATCGGGAAGCTTCAGGAGTATATCGAAAAAGCGCAGCAAGGGACGTTCGTTCCGGACAGAGAGAACGACGAGCTCACGGAGGCCCTCGGGAATCCTGAGCACCCCCACGCCAGGCTCCCTTTCGTGGAAGGCTGGATTTCCCGACGCAGGCGGTTACAAACGCCGGGAGAGGAAGAAGAAAAATGAGTCGACCCAGGCGCTGCACGCAAGGGTACAAGCGCTAGAGGAACGAGACGCAGTTCGCAGCACGCGACCTGCCGAAGCTACACCCGAAGCTACCCCGCCATCTCAGCGGAGAAGCAGCGTGGCTTCCACCGAGCTGCTTCAGGAGCCTGTCTTCACGGCTCCTGCTTGCTACCCCGTGGATGCTATCACTGGGTCTCAGCATTGCCACCTTATGACGCAATGGATGAAATTGAAAGTCAAGGCGGCTGTTGGCTCTGTTGCACCTCCTGAACTTGACGCAACTTTTCACTGCCGACAGATTCCAGAAGGATATGCTAGGGTGATGGTGGATGAAATCACGGACGGATTTGAGGAGCTCGAGCACCACCCTACGGGTGACGGGGAGACTTGGTTGGGTTCTTGTCTGAAGACTCCATGCCTATGGTGGAAGGTGCTCATCAACCTTCCGAACTGGACGCCTCCGCCTCCTCCTCCTCCTCCGGCGAGTCAGGGCACTCCGCCTCCTCCTCCGGCGAGTGATCAGGGCACTCAGCCTCCTTCTCCGGCGCGTGGCGGCACTTCGCCTCCTTCTCCGCCTGCGTCGGCGCGCCCGAGCAGCCAGCCTCCTCCTTCCAAGCCTCGTCAGCAAGGACGGAAGAGACCCGCTGCCGCTCCAGCTGCTCCGGCGCGTCGTAGTCCTTCTCCTTTGCCTCGTAAGCAAGGAAAGAAGACAGCTGCAGCCGCTCTGTCTGCTCCGGCGTCTAGCAGTATAGCCAGAGGCGGGAGGCAATACAGATTCGGCCCTTCTCTGAAGACTCCAGAGAAGTTACCATACGAGAGGACCGAGGAGGAAACCAGGAAGATCGTGCGAGCCGAAGTGACGAGCTTCTTTGAAGGGGTGAAAGCAAAGAAACATCCACCTCCGGAGGAGAAGATAGATCCGGTGAAAGCAAAGCGCACTCTGGCTGCCCTGAAGAAACCACCAAAGTCTCCGCCGAAAGGCAACTATGACCGCGTTATTGAGAAGTCATTTGTCGAAGCGGATCGGTCAGGAAGGACTATCAGTGATCAAAGGTTAGCAGAACGACGAGCTAGGAAAACAATTGCCCAGCTCGGCGAACAAGCAAACCAATCGTGCCCCCAGCTCAAGATGCCTAGCGATAGCGTCGCTAATGATCCGAGGATGGTGCCCGGTTATACCAATCTTGGAGATTACCTGCCCGACGATGTACATTATGATTTCTTGGAGGTGGACGAACACAGATACCAGTACGGGAAGCTCTCGTCAAAGATGAAAGATCCCTAACAACGATGATGCGAAGATTCCATGATTGGTACATGAAAACCTGCAGAGAGTCTGATGGGATGAATACTTTGACGCTGAGAGTTAAAGAGGAGCATGACCTCGTTGGAATTGATCTGTTGAATGTTCCATTTGAGGAGTTCTTCGAGTTTTTCAATCAAAAGGCCCTCGATAAATTAACGGTCACTTGCTACTGTCTGTAAGTACTACTTCTGTCATTAAGTCTCTATATATAGGTCAGCTCTTTCATTGCATGTATATATAATTATCCTCACTATATTATGCAGGTTGAAGATCGCCGAATTGAAGAAAAAACAAATTGGTGATATTGGGTTCATTAACACAAATCTCATAGATGCTTATCAGGTTGAAAAACATGCTAGAGACGCCGAGACCAACTAGCTACGATCGTTGGTATTAAATCAAAACAAAGCTATAATACTCTTTCCTTACAACTTCAAATGAGTGTTACTGTCTTTTGCATATTCGGTTTCCCTTATTACTCGAGGTTATAGTAATCTAATTGATGAGTTATGCATGCGTGCGCAGGTTTCACTATATTCTCCTGGAGATTAAGCTTGAGCAGGGACTAGTAACCCTCTTCGACTCGAGACGAAAAGATCCCCAGGAGTATGCGGACATGACTCAAATGCTCGACAAGTAAGTTAAATCGATCATTATCGCACCATATCGGCAACTTTGTTCATTTCTTGATATCAAGTAATTGTTTTCTTTGTCTGGCAGGGTTTGGAAAAAAATCACCTCAAAAGCTCCGGGACTGCCGAAGAAGCTGCAATTTAAACACCTGAAAGTAAGTACTACTAGCTAGTTCCGCGCATCTCCTAGTGATTAAAGCGCTAGTTTCATCAATACCATTTAGTATGCTTGCTTATCAGTTTGATTGACCTCTATTTCTTGTGAAGTGGTTGTGGCAGGTCGCCGGAAATAATTACTGTGGATACTACGTTTGCGAGTGCATCCGCCACACGACCTGTGAGCGGGGCTACTCTGAGAAACAATATGAAGTGCGTAAGCAATAATATTCATAATTTTATTTTATTACCATCATTTTGTGTTGAGTTTCATTCATTCATATATATGTATTGGCCCCATTCTTCAAATTTAGGTGTTTCGGATGCGGGATGAACTCCTAGCACCAGATCGCATGCGAGGAATTCAAGAGGAATTGGCGGCATTCTTTCTTGACCACGTGATCGATAAAGACGGAGAATACCATGTGGACCCTAAGTTCGTATATAATTAGGGGATTATATTGTAAGAGATACGAAAACTTGTTGTTCGACCAATCTCTCGGAGAAGGAGAGGTCGATATCACTTCTATCTGTATGCATACGTACGTTCATGACGATCTTCTGTTTCCTTCATTTGCTTAGTAGCTAGCGTGTCGAGTCCTCTCTATACGTACAGTACGTAGCGTCGACCGAGCAAAGGAGATAAGAGAGGACACGTACTTCTCTCTATTAATTAGCTAGCTAACATAATATATGAAACACCTAAATTAACCCCCCAAAACCCCCTAACCCCCCCCCCCCTCTTCAAAAAAAAATAAAAACCCCAGCCCCTGAAATGCTGACGCGTGGACGCTTATTGGTCCCGGTACCAACCGGGACCAAAGGCCCTCCTGCCTGGCTCGCCGCAGCGGCCACGTGGAGGCCCATCTGTCCCGGTTCGTATAAGAACCGGGACTAAAGGTACAGGGCATTAGTAACGACCCTTTAGTCCCGGTTCCACAACCGGGACAAATGGGCCTTATGAACCGGGACAAATGACCATTTTTCTACTAGTGCACGTTTTCGTTGTTGTCGATTATTTGCCACATCTTTCTCAGTTTCTTGATGATTTGACGGTACAGACCCATAGGGAAATATCTAAGATGCCCCTCGTGACACCCAGTCTCGTTCTCGTTCCCTTCGTCCTCGTCTCGTTCAAAAGCGTGGCAGACGAAAGCGGCTCCGGCTGATCGTGAGCTCGTTGTCGTTCAGACAAGTCAAGATGTGAGGACGAGAGCAGAGGCGGGGGAGGGAGCCGATCCTGATAAGTTGTTGCAAGGGAGGAGCATGTCGAGGCGGCCGGGGAGCAACGCGACGGGCAGCAAGAGCAAGGTCATGCAGCCTGTGCGTGCGTCGCACCCGACGCCTGACCAAGACCAGGGGTGGTTGTCGTCGTCCATCCACTTGGCGAGGCAGCCCAGCGGATCGGCGACGCCAGTTTTGATGACCACCACGCACCCACGCGGGCACGCCGTCGGTGAGCACGGTGATGGTCTTCGTCGTGGCCTAGGAGGACGGGCAACGAAGAGCAGCGCAAAAGGGGAGGGAGGTGGCGATGGCCGTTGCTGCGGCCCGGGAGGGGATGCGTGCGGGGTGGTGGGATCACACCGGAAGCTCCTACCTCAAGTAATATATATGTCGTCGGATCCAGCAAGTCATATGACATATCGTCCTCGTTGGGAGGGGAAGGGGGTACCACAACGACTCAAGAATCAGAACGGGTGCGGCGCTCAGCAGCCTTCATGGAATCGTAGGATGCGCTGCTACATGTCTTCGTCGACCTAGTAATTGATATCGCCCGTGCACTGGACCAGTCAAATACAATCAAGAGTTTCACGCCCGCCGCCGGCGCTGGCACGATCAAGAGGTCCTCCAGCACGGCCTCGCTGAGATGGAGCACGACGCCCGCCTCAAGTATGAGACAGGCCGGCGGAAGGAGAGGGATGAGGCCGAAAGGCTGCGCCACGAGCACGACGTCGCGGCCCCGACCGATGCCACATTGTCTATAAACTTTTCAACGTGTCTGTGTGCGAGGGGTACCGAAGCAAAACTCATCCGAAGTATGTTTAAATTTCGGCTACTTGCATGTGTTAGAAATGTTTAAATTCCAGGTTTTTTCCTATCTTGCATGACCGGCGTCTGCCCGGCTGCCCGCAGAAACATCTAGACATGTCCTCGGACAAATGGAGACTTCCGTTGGGATAGCCTCGAAGATGCCCTTAGCTTGACCCGCAGCTCTAAGAGATGGGAATTTTTTTAGACAATATGGAAACCCCGGAATATACCAACTCATATTGGTCGTGTGATTTATATCAAGGGGGGAGTTTTATTAATGTAATGTTTGATTCCAAGATCAACGAGAATGCAGGCTATGTTCGGGTCAATTTGATGCAGTGGGAGCCTAAAATGATGATTTTGTACGTACTAACTCTTTTCTTGAAATGGAATTCTCGTAGCTAGGTTTTTCTTTTCTGGAACGGAATCCTGTAGCCAGCTTTGCTGCTAGTACACGTCGACGCGCGCGCACGTTTGCTGTTCAAATGGAACTTGTAGGGACTCCCACAATGCATAGGTGAAACGGACGTGTTATGGTTGGCTATCCAGTGGTCCAAATGATTAAGCGCGTTAGCTACTCCACGCATGATGCCTATTAGTACCTTGCGCAACAAAATTAACAAACAAATATTATGCTTTCAGTTTTCGTGAGCTACATGTTACCCTACTTTTGCATGCACTTTGTGGTAGCCGTACGTACATACTTTTTTTATGGAGCATTGTTGACTAGTAGGACTATTCTTATGTGTGTGTCAATTATATGATTAATAAATTGTAAATTGTACTTCCTTTGTCCTATAATATAAGAACGTTTTTCAAACTGTTTTAACTTGACAAACGTTCTTATATTATAGGATGGAGGGAATATATCCCTCTGCAAATAAAAATGAAATTGTATATCCAAATCTACCATCAAGTTGGTGCAAAATCTCTGCGCTTGAAAAGTGCGGAACACGACCTGCAAGAGACTACGACCTGTGCATTCTGTACGTGCATCCAAGGAGGCTGTCCGCCCAACCTACCTTTCTGTGGAGTGCCATATATATAATAATCGAAAGCGCGCACGACGGCATGAGCACCAAAGATTGTCCGGCGACCAGCATTCATCAAGAATACAAGATAGATAGCACAATGCACGGGAACCTACCGGCCCGCGTGCTCCTCCTCACCGCCGGCCCTTCTCCTCGTGGCGTCTGCCTCTCCAGCCCCGGGAGAATACAGCGGCCGGGTCGTCACTAGCCACGCCGCGGCGGGGGTGAGGGCTGGCGCTCATCTCCCTACGGCGTCGACGCTGGGGAGGCGGCTGGAGGACGAGGTGGAGCAGGAGGTGAGTTGGGTGGACAGCCTCCATGGGGGAGGTCCCGTCTACGGCAGGGCCCTCGACCCGAACAGGGCGGGGTGCGTGAAGAACTGCCCGGCTAAAGGACCAGGCGACGCCTACACCCCGCACTGGCCGTGCATCTACAGGGAACATTGCGGGTAGCCTGGCACAATGGGAGGTTGCTAGCACGAGACGAGATGTATGCAGCTGCCCCGATTCTGAATAAACGCAAGTACCACACCAAATACTAAAATGGTTACAGTGTTTCAGAAGGAACACGTACTCCAGTATTCCTTCTTCGAGTGATTGGAGGTCCTTAGAGCATCTCCAACAAGCGCGTTGCACGCGACGCACTAAAACAAGTTTTACAGCGCCGAAATAGCATGTTTTTGCGCGCAGTAGAGCGCTGGCTTCAGCGGGCACTGCAAAATATTGCGTGCGCGAGCCGCTCTAATAGGTGCTGCAAAAACAAGGCATGCGCGAGCAACCAAAGCACGTACGAACAATATTTGAGAAACAATATATAGATAAAATTCAACTAACATAGTTCAACCCAACACCACAAACTAGTCTTACGATACAAATAAAAAATAGATAATAAACGATACTACGATGCAAATAAACTAGAAACTACTTCGAGTCGTCCTCTTCTTCGGTGGTGTCGTCCGACGTCGACAGAAACACGTCTTCCCACCGAGGATCGTTGTCGTCAAAGAATGACGCCTGTCCTAGTTCACACTGCGATATCACCAGTGCCTTCCGCCGGCGCCTGTCCACCGTTCTGCGCGCCGCTTTGCCCTCCTCTCCGCCCAGAAGGCGTTCTCTTTGGCGACGTCCTGCGGGTAGCATTGGCGCCACTCCTCCATGGCTTGCTCGTCCGCCTCAGCGATGAGGAAGCGGCGCTGCCGCCTACAGTGTCCGAGACGGTCCTCGTCGGTTACTAGACGCGGCGGAGGCGTGAGGTCCTGCGCCTGCTGGCATGTCCGCGCGTCCTCGAAGTTCATATGCGAGCGTGGCCTCGAGAGGCGCCATGTGGCTGCGTCGTACGCGTGGGCGGCCTCGTGCGCGGTCTCGAACGTCCCGAGACCGTGACGCACGCCACCGGAGCGGATCTCCGCGTAGAACATGCCGGAGGAGCGGACACGGACGCCGCGGTAGCCGAAGCTGCTCCGGGCGCGCGGCGCCAGGGGAGTCGGCGGCGGGGGAGAAGGCGACGGGAGAAAGGCGCGGTGGTGGCGGCGGGGGCGGGGCGCTGGATGCGAGGAAGAAGGGGGCAGCGGGGGGAAGAAGAAGGCGGCGGGGCGCTCGAGTGTGCGGTTGGCCAGCTCGGGTGCGCGTGTTTTATAGAGCGTGCCGAGCCGCTTTTTCGGCGCGCGTGCGATTTTTTGCTGCCCGCCATAATCTCCCGCGCTTGCTGGAGCGCGCGAAACCGCTCCGCGCGTGCTAAAACACAGGTTTCCCCCACGCACACGATATTTACCGCCGCTGTTGGAGAAGCTCTTACACTAGGTGAAAAATTCGAATATTCTTCTATGAACTTTGATATTCCAGCATGAAGTCAAAAATCCCAAAATTGTAGGTGGCTGCTTCTTCTCAGAGACACGATCCATGGGGAGGACGATGCGGGGTAAGGGCACCTCCAACCTAACCCGCAAACCGGATATCGCATCCATCCGTGGATAGAGAAAGGTAGTCCGGAGACACGGATGCGGAAGACAGTCATCCAATGCTATTCTCATATATTTCAAAACAAGTTTAAACAAACAGGACAAAATTCATGCAAACTAGATGCTTTTCATACAAAACGGAACGCTTTCATTACATTTCGGACGGTGTTCATTAAAAGGTGTGTGTTGGGGGGCTAAATCTAGACTATGGTGGCGTCCATTGTGAAAGTCCTTGTTGCTTCCTTCCGACGACCGCGTCCCCCATCTGTCGTCTCCATGAGCCGCTATAAGACCCGTGAAATGAAGGTACGGTTGCCGGCGAGGAAGAGTGCAACATGGGAGAGGACTGGCCCACATAGGACACAATGCCCTGCCGCCTCCAATGCTCTATTCATCCTCGACGGAGTTCGTGTCCTGTCCGCCGTTGATGGACGTAACACTAGTAGAAAAAGGGCCTAATATGAAGCTCATTAGTCCCAGTTTGTAATTGAACCGGCACTAATGTGACCATTAGTGCCGGTTCCAACGGCTAGGCGGGCGGAGCTCATTAGGACCGGTTCGTGGCGAACCTTTAGTACCGGTTCGTGCCACGAACCGGTACTAAAGAGGTGGTGGCCTTTTGTACGGCTTGGTGGCTCCAACCGGTACTAAAGACTAGTGCGGGTTTGTACCACCAACCGGTATTATAGGGGTGCGCTGCCACCCGCAGTGCACAATGTTTAGTCCCACATCGCTAGTTGAGAGGAGCTCGCACCGGTTTATAAGCCCCGCCGCGGCTACCGTGTCGAGTTCCTCTCTAAGCAGGCCTTTGTGGGCCTATTGCAAGTCTTCTGCCCTGTGGGGCCTACTGGGCTGTACGGGCCTGCATCCTGGCCCAACTAGAGGTTGGGTTTCTAGTCGTATGCAGGCCGTGCCGGCCCAGTAGGCGGGTTGTTTTTGCTTTATTTCAAAAAAATCAAAAAAAAAAAATCACCAACCGGGACTAAAGGTCGCAGACCAAGGCGCGCCTCGTGCCACGTGGTGGCCCTTTAGTGACGGTTCGTGTTGAACTGGTACTAAAGGGGGAGGGCCTTTAGTCTCCACACTTTAGTGCCGGTTGCAGAACCGGCATTAAAGGGCCTTACGAACCGGTGCTAAAGCCCGGTTCTGCACTAGTGTAAGGTCCACGATGGAAGACACGCAGCTGGTGGCTGAAGACGCATGGATAGGAGGGGATCGAAGGGGGTTCGAAGGGGTTGGGCTGTGCAAACCCCGTGAAACAAATGGGCTGACGAGGATTAGCGAGGTTTCGGGGCCACGCGGGGTTAATCTTCTAGAAACCCTGTCGACCCGCTTGTACCAAACGAGGCCTTTGTCTCAAAAAAAAACGAGGCCTAAGGTGCCCCTGAACGGTAACAATGCATTGTTTCAGGGAGTAGGAGTGCAGTAATGCTACGATTATTGGTAGGAGGTAGTACTGAACAAATTCCGGTAGCTTGTAAATGCATTGTTGCTGCAGAGTAAAGAATGCAGTACTATCGACGAAAGTGCTCTTCCACTGGCGAATTGTGTAACCGCGACGCAACGTGCGGTGCAAAACCGTAACGTGTAACACCGTACGCATGGCTGCCGATGTGGGTCCACTTGCAGACGGCAAGATCCCTGTTGATCTCTGTCAGGTTGGGTCAGTAGCTACATATGAGTTGTGCATCATGAGCCAGCCATTTGAGCATGAGTGAAGTCTATTTTAAACAGATCGTCAGTTGCATTTTTGGGAGAGAGGGAATGGCAACCGTGGATTGAAAATGAACATGACATGTGGGCCAGTGTAGTAAGTGAAAGTAAAGATTGATCCCGGTCGGGATAATCTTTTTCCTGATCCGCCAAACGGATTCAAGGTCGAGATAGACCGGGATCAGTGAGTATAGGGTACATATTTCAAGGATTTAAAGGTGAGGATGCATTTACGACAAGCTCTACAACCTTAAAGTTTAAAACAGACTTCACTCTTTGAGCATCCATCGAATCATCGAAAGCACCTACGCTGCACGCATGGAGCAGCAGACTCAGCAGAGTGCTTGGCTTCTGACGCCACTGTCAAGGCACAAGGACACCACCGACGGCAACGAGTCCAGCCGCACCGAGCTGCACGTCCTCGAGCGCGCCGCCATGGCCGGCGCAGGACTCGTGGGCCTCCTCCGCCAGCTCGGAGACCTCGCAGATACGTAGCTCCTACCCCTCCCTCCTACTGTCTGAAACTGAATTAGCTCTCTGATCTTCCTCGGGCTCGCCGCGGAGGTGTTCCACGGCCTGCACGACCAGGCCATGGCGGTGTTCGCTCGGGGGCGCGGCCTCACGCTGGAGGCGCGACGCCTGGGGGCGCAACTGCCGCTCATCGAGGAACGTCTCCGCCGTTGTGAGAACGAACTGCCCTGCTTCCTTCAGCAGGACGTGGCCGCTACCTGCAGCAGTTCAGTCTTCTCGTGAGGCATTCGATCAGAAGGCTTGTGTCGCGTCGCATGCCACGGCGTGGATCGGCGCCGCGCAAGTGCCAGGCCGGTGAACCACGGCGTGATTGTGGTGGGAGGAACGAAGCCTCGTTCCATCGCGGAGCACATCCGGCGGTGCTGCGGGCCTCCGCAACTGTCTACGCTTGACAAGTAGTAACACCTGATCCCGTGCCTAGGAAAACCTCAGCAGCTGCCTCAAAAATGATATTTTCCTGGTTAATTCTGGCATGATTCGGTTGCAGGTATGACGCCCGGCGGCGAGGGGGCGTGCCTGAAGCGATACACGGACCCATCCTTGTTCAGAGCCCAGTCTGCCAAGCATGAGCTTTTCGTGCAGGAAACCAAACCAAACCTCCTGCCGAGGAAGCCCACCACAAATGCTC
Source organism: Triticum aestivum (assembly GCF_018294505.1). Taxonomy (NCBI): domain Eukaryota; kingdom Viridiplantae; phylum Streptophyta; class Magnoliopsida; order Poales; family Poaceae; genus Triticum; species Triticum aestivum. The sequence goes on along the minus strand of NC_057799.1, from coordinate 40,494,416 downwards.
CAAGTAAAACTTTTTTTTCTTCTGAAGCTTATTTCTCCCTTTTCCATCTTCCGGTCTCAGTTTTCATTCTTTAGCATCTAAATTAACTTCCAATTTGAACCTCCTGTAGATTCAAAACAAGCGCGTTGCTCGATACGCTCCGGCAACTTAAATATCGACACATTATCGGAAGAATCAGACGTCAAATGCACATCACTCACAATCAGGATTCGCCAAAAGATGAAGCATCCGAAGCACACGTTTTGTCTTCAGCTGATTCGCCTGAAACATCAAACACCAGACTGTTGTGCTCTGCTGTGCCGGAGAAGGAGAGAAGCAGTGACCTCATCGAGAGGACAAGTTCGTTCCGGGCATTGCTCTCCGAATGCAGCTTCTACTCATGCTTATGACATCTTACAAGAAACCAATGCTGATGGATCTGCCAGCCATGCGCAAAGAAGGCCGACGAGAATGCCAACATTGCGACAAATGCTCGTAGCGCCTTTAACGAATTCATTGCCTTGAGCGTCGAAAGCTCGCCGAGGAAGCTCTCTGTCAAGAAGCACAGTGACCCTTTAACAGAATCCTTTGAGAACATTGCTAAGAGCATCTTCAGCCGCGTCCCCAACAGGCCCCCAGGGCGACTTTTTTCGCGCCGGCGCCGAAAAAACCCTCAGTCGCGCCCCAAGACGCCGAAATCCGCCGGCGCGGCCCATTTTTGGGCCCGGCGATCCCAAGCCGAACCCAGCGCACTGGGGGGCGCTCGGGGGCTCCGGCGGAAGGGGAAAACACGCCGGGGCTACACTGTCAGGAGAAAAGTCAAGGCGATCGTCCAGATTCGCCCCCACCCCCGCGCGCTCGGCCACCACCCCGCCGATCCCGGCGCCGCCCACTGCCCAGCACCGCTAGATAGGTCATTCCCCGTCGGTAAAGGGAGAAGGTTTCGCTGCGGCAACCTCTCCACCACCTTCCGGGCGAGTTTTCCAGCGCTCCGGCCACGCAGGGCGCCATACCGGCGGCTCTACGCCCACCGCGCCCGCCAGGTGTTCGGCGATTTGCCTGCTCGGGCAATGGACTCGGACGACGAGGAGGCGCTCATGGTGTTCCTGGAGGAGAAAGCCGATGCCGACGCCCAGGACGAGGAGCATCTCATGGTCCTCGCCGCCCTCGTCGGCCTGCTCGTGAGCAATGAAAAGCCACGGCGAGGAGGCTCGGTGCCGGGGCGGCTGAAAGCAAAGAACCGACATCGTCTGGAAGGCTATTGCATGCTCTACTCCGACTACTTCGCCGACGCTTCATTGCACGGCAACAAAGTATTTCGGTGCCGTTATCGGATGAGCCGAAAGCTTTTCCTCAGGATTGTGAATTCCATCCGGGAGTTCGACGGCTACTTCAAGTGCAAGAAGGATTGCACCGGCAAACTTGGATTCACCTCAATCCAGAAGTACACGACATTTGTGAGGATGCTTGCATACGGAGCTCCCGGTGATTCACTCGACGACTACAGGCGCATGGCCGAGTCCACGACCATTGAGTGTTTCTACAAGTTCTGCAGGGCAGTGGTGGCACTGTTTGGACCGCAATACTTGCGATCACCCAATGCTGAAGGCACTGCTCGGATCCTAGCACAGAATGCAGTAAGAGGATTTCCTGGGATGCTTGGAAGCATCGACTGCTTGCATTGGAAATGGAAGAACTGTCCATTTGCTTGGCAGGTGATGTACAAAGGCGCCAAAGGCGGTTGCAGTGTGGTACTTGAGGCGGTGGCCACACAGAACCTCCGGATTTGGCACTCCTTCTTTGGTATGCCAGGAACTCACAATGACATCAACGTGCTGCAGTGTTCCCTTGTCTTTGCCAAGCTTGTTGAAGGTCATGCTCCTCCGGTGAACTTCGAGGTCAATGGCCGGCACTATAACAAGGGGTACTACCTAGCTGATGGCATCTATCCGAGATGGTCTACGTTTGTGAATACTATCTCAAACGATGTGCCAGGAGGCAAGAAATCCCACTTTGCGAAGGTTCAGGAGGCTTGCAGGAAGGATGTCGAGCGGGCATTTGGTGTGCTCCAATCTCGATTTGCTGTTGTCCGGTACCCCGCTCAGACCTGGTCGAATGATCAAATGTGGGAGATCATGACTTGATGTATCATCTTGCACAACATGATCATTGAGAGTGAGCAGGAAGAGTCAGTGTTTGACACTGAACCGTAATACAGATAGTGTCCTCTTGCGCAAGTTGATCACCAGCTACCGTACAATCTGGACAGCCTTTCTCAATATGCGTCAGGAGATCCGAGAACCACAGGTGCATCAACAACTGCAGCAGGATGTGGTGGAGCACCTATGGAGGTTCAAGGACGACGCCTAGCTCGGCGTGTGATGAAATATGAGTTTTTATTCGTGAACTATATAATTTGTATTGAACTATTTGTTGAATTATTTGATTTCTATTGATTTTCTGTGAACTATGTGATAAAAATTTACTTTAATTGAATTTGCGCCGAACCACGGCGAATATGGGTCGATATGCGCCGATGTCGGACCGACTTTTAGCCGAAACTAGGTCGAAAAGCGGTAACATTTGCGTCAAAAATGGACCGATATCGGCGCCTGGGGATAACCTGGGGACAGCGCCTGGGATACCAATCGCCTCCAGCACCGATTTTAGCGCTGGCTCGCTACAGGCGGCGATTTTTAAGCCTTCTTGGGGGCCAACGGCTCAAGATGATCTAAGAATATTCTACTTGAGAACAAACCAACAGCTGAATTTTGGAACACTAGTGCATTCTGAAGACGCATCTGATCTGGATGAAGTTGCACTTTACAGCAAAAGCGCGAGTAGGCTTAGCAAGAGGCGTCCTCGGAGCAATGTGACGATCCTTGTCAATTGACTGTCTAGCTAGCATCGGTGAAGAAGCAAGTGGTGGTATCACCAGTCGCAAGCCGAAAAGGGCAAATTTGTGTATGTTGGCTACCAATCCGGTATTCAGAAACAAACTGGCAAAAGTCAGCGAGATCAAGGCCTCCATCAGACCATCAATGGATCTTTGGAGACCAGCAGGAGCAAAACGTTTAGAGACCCCACCTAAATCTGGGAATATTTTCAGAAACTCCACCTAAATCTAGGTGGGTTCCGGGTCGTGCCTTGGCAGGATGGCCTAAGTCCGGGAGGACCTACTCTGCACATGCAGCAGGCTGATTCAGCCGCACGCAGACACTCGGTCCATCGTTTTTTTCCATTTTAGTGGAACGTATCCATATACTCACTCACTCACTCGGCCCATCTATTTCATTCTTTCAATCCTCAAAGGAAAATTTCCATTTTTCCAATTTGTTTACATTACATTATCAAGTATTTTTTATTGTTTTCATTTATTTGATTTGTTAAATAATAAATCATTTATCCTTGAATAAACATGAGCTAGCACATTTCTGCGTAATTTCACCAAAAAGAATACGAATGCACATTATTGATCTGCAAGAGATAATTTCGAATCGAATGCGCATTAGCGGTCTGCGAGAGATAATTTTGACTCAGAATTGAATCATCACAGTGAATCGATCAACCTGGAAGCTAAACGTATTCATAAGGTGATTATGCACACACACACACAAAGTACTTGCTACCCAAAGATTATTTCTTTGTTCATCTGTGACTAGTAATTAGCTATAACAGTACCATTCATCACAGTAAGCATTCCTTCTCCTTTTTGCAAATACTGATGCTCGAAACAAAAGGACATCCAGTACACTTGTTTTTGTTGTTAATGCCTACACACTTTTGTTTTTATTTCTGTTTGAACAAGCTAAATTTTGGTCAATCCAATCTATACCGAGGCGAACAAGCAAGACATCTTTATCATGTCACCACTCTCGGTCAGTAGTCGGTTTGTCTTAAGAGTTAAGATATTGCTACATGTTTTGTTCCCCCTCTGCCAGATGCGTCGTTCAACTGATGAATTAGAAATAAGAAAACTCAAAATTTAGAGATAATCATTTGAATTTTTCTTTTTTTACGAGAATAAGGCTTTGCATTTTACAAGAATTATGTTCTAAATTCGTCGTGCTAAGGTCATGCAGTACCAACCGCCAGAGAAGAAGCCGCTATCTTAGCTTGGTGGCACAGTAACTAGTGGATGAATTTTTTACTCGATCTGTTTAACTGAATGGTTCGTGTGATGAGCGATGCATTGGACATTGGCCAGTGCTTTAACAACCGGCCTCATCCAGCCTCAAGTACTAGTCTTAGAGCACCAACATAATAAGTAGGGCAGCACTTACATGCCGAACTAGAAGTTCACTACTGTTTTTGAAAAATCACCAATTGACACTACAAAGGGACTATGCTCCACACCTCTTAAAGCTTCACCAACAGCTTCAGATGCACAACACGGACCAAACCCACGGTCCAGATGAAAATCCAAGATGCCAGTCAGTGATCGGGCAACGTTTCTTCACATAATAGACTCACAATGTGCTAAGCAAAAAGTGTGTCTCCTCCGACGAGCGAACAAGTTCTGGTCAAGACAAAAAGACATAATGAATTGATAGACTATAAACCTTTGGTACAGTTGACTGCAGTGGATATTCTACTGACAATCAATGAGATAGATAGATACGTACGACAAATATTACTGCTGATCTTTAATTTAACAACTAGAGCATTATTTCATCTGCACATGGTAACTAAATCCATTATAATTAAACTACTACAAGTTCAGGTCAGAAAATATTAATCGGTACAACTCCTATGACTAGAGCATTTAGACACTGATTCCTACTTCAAAGATGCAACAAAATGTTATCATACCTGGTGTGCGGTGCGGACTAGACAAAGTCACATAATTCAATGGATATGCGAGCCTTCAGGGGACTAGGCAAATGAACCTTACTCAATGGAACCATAGGCCATTCAGCCCGTAAAATCTCTTTGTTAAGCATGAGACACCTTCTAAGTTTCAAAATGCCCTTGACATGTACACGGGATCCAACAGGAAGTGCAAGAACATGCCTAAGCAAGGGGATTTCAACTGTTGTCCGACTAACAACACGTGCAATAACAATCGGGACTTGACTTTTGAATATTGTGAAATTTGCATCATACTCTTCAATAGATAATGTAAGCTCACCCCGGGCATTAAACTGCTTGACAAAACTGACATCCAAGGGACCATCAAGAACAAATTTGATTGTAGAACGAACCGCGTTGCTGAATGTGATGGATGAGATGTTTACTAATCCACCTCTGATGGATATTAAACTGCATCTAAGTTTATCCATATAATCACCATTCAAGGACATCGTTGTTTCGAATATTTTCCCACGCATTTCAGAGTCTTCGGGCTCAAAAGTTGACTCAACGGGCACATCCATCTCAATGATCCAGCACTCCGCATGAGTAGTCATGGGATGGGTTGGGCCTCTAGAACAAGAGGATCCCGCATATACCATTAAAATATCAGCAAAGACTACACCACAATCATTAAAAGAAATGATCTAGTTGATGAATAAGTATAATACAATTAAATCAGACAGGGTTTTCCGATATTCTTTGACAACAAATGGAACGCCTTCTAATGAACCGATCCTTGTCTCCTTCCTTGGATTTGTAGACTAAGGTACCACTTTGATCATCATAAAGCACGATGGTCTTTATCAAGCACAAGTTGGTGTCTACTGAAAAATTTTCAAAGAAAGTCTGGCCAGTAGGAATTGAAATTGAGGGGATAAGTTTGTTAGTCATCTATTCCTCAAGCGAACTCCCAGTTAAAGTAGTGTCACTCGTGAACAGGCCTTTAACCTCACCCAAACCTGGTCTGCGTGAACATAAGCAGTTTTCTTTAGGATCAACTCTAGCAACTCCTCATATCAGTTTATGTTTGGGAATTTAAAAGCAATTTTATAACAATAAGTAATTAATCATTAAAACTCATTTACCTAGTTGTGCACGTAATAATGCATCTCAAAGTTATTTATAATAAACTTTTATACTTATTTATAACTCATTTTTATAATCTGAAAATTAGAGTAGATGATAATTATGCTAAATATTAATAGTGGTTTTGTTTAACAAAGATGTACTGTGCTAAATTTGAACAGTGCTTCTAATCAAAATTACATTAATTTTGTTTTCTTTCGCTACGTTAAGCCCTAAAACACATTTAAAATCAATGTCCCTGATTGTGACGAAAATAAGAAGCGCACAATCAAATTATTTTGTAGATTTATTTTATATACTTACATGGACATAATGTATATATCTACGTAGGTATCTTCAAATATCCTAGTAGAGATCTTTGAAATCTTCTGTCTCGAAAATATCTTGATATCGGCTATAGTTTATGATTAGGTTTATGTAAATAAGAAAATTGTAGAGTATATAAATATTTACAAGGAGCTTGCCACCGAATCATGTGTGCAATGACACGCACCGCCGCCGCGTCCTCGAAAAAAGGTAGGGTTCCTTTGTCTCCAATCGGCAAATAAATCCAGTGATGAGAATGGTAGTTTCAGAAAAGATGCTAAAGCTGATTCAAGAAGTGCTAGTAAGGCCGTTGATCAAAATCCTCAGCCACCAAAGCAAGATTTCATCCAAGTGAGGGCAAGAAGGGGTCAAGCAACTGACAGCCATATCCTTGCAGAGAGGGTCAGTTCAATGCACAGTTTTCACTTCTACATTACGTGAGTAAATTGATATGATTAAACGGGATTAAATGATTTATACTTGGAGTGTTTGTAACATCTGCATATACTTCATCTCAAAATAAGCACGTGCTTCATAATACTTGCTCTATTTTGAGAATGTAGATTCATTCATTTGGGATATTATTGGTATTGGAGTCCGTGTGTTGCAACGGGAGATTAAATAATATGCATTTAAAGTTAGTGAGAATTATATGTGCAAGCAATACCCTATATGCACACGAAAAAGGAACATTTAGTTTCTCGGTTTCGCCGTGTGTGAACGAATCAATCCGCTATTTTTTCTTTCATTGATCGAGGGCATATAAGAGTTTTGTTACATCATCGTACGCCAGAGAAGGTCCATGAGTTATTCAATCTACTCTTCCTTTCAATCCTTTGAATTGATGGGATTTTAAGGTATGAAGTTTCTGAAAATTCCAGTAAACATGAACAATTTTTTAAATCCTGTTCACTTTTTTGAAAATTATGTACACTTTCGAAAAAAGGGGAACAACATATGAAAGGGAACATCTTTCAAAATTCACAAACATTTTCTGGAAACACCAATTTTTTTTATAAAAACAGTAAAATTATTTGAATTTGTGAACATTTTTTAAAAACTGGAATATGTGTTGAAATATCATAAGATTTTTAGAAAATGTGTATCTTTCATACACGAATATAATTTTTAATTTTGAACATTTCTCTAAAACTTGAATATTTTTTATGTTTGGAGCATTTTTTGAAATGTCATTTTCTCTTTAGAAATCCAGAACTATTTTGAAAACCAATATTTTCTAAAAAAAATGGGCAAATTTTTGCAAGTCTCATTTATTTTTTCAAAATAGCAACAAAATTTTGGAATTATGAACATATTCCAATTTTTTTAATTCTGACTATTTTTTGAGAAATTTTAATTTACAAAATAAATTCTAAAAGAAAAATAAACGTGGAAGGGAAAAAGAGATAGGGAAAAGAGATTAAAAATAGAAGTGAAACAAAGAAAACAAGAAAAATGGGCCGGCCCATTATTTGTTGTCCTGTGCGAAACTCCAACTATTTGTCGCCCTTTGCGAAAAATAGAATTTTCCTAGCTGCGTGGGCAGAAAAATAAGTGGGCTGGCTTCGCTGGGCCACAGCGCGCCGCCCACGTACGAAAATTATTTTTGTAGCAGACAAACGCATAAGAATTTAGTACCACCTCGGATAGAAAAAAAATATTTTCGACGGTGAACGAGGGAAAAATTGGCGAAACACACCTTGCTTTATTAGTAGGTATAGATTGGAGTATTACATATCCATTGTGAATAATTTTAGACTATTCCGTTGAAGCATTTTCTCCTTATGCAATTTTTATTACATGAAATGACTTAATATTATGACTGTGATGATATATTTCTTGAGAAGATGATTCTATTTGTTTGTTTTCTAGCATGTTCAGAATTGCACGCATGCTTTTATTGCTATAAAATGTGCTTCAGAAAACTAAGTGTTCACAATTGCATATATACTTTTGTAGGTAAACATACAAAACATGCAAGATAAAGCATGCTATAAATTATCAAATATAATTGTGAGATTTCATTAAAAAAAGTTTACTTGGCTATGCAAATTTAGGCAATGAACTATGTTCATCACTTAAAAAGTTAGGGGTATGCCACACTTGCAATGTCCAGAATAAACTGTTAGCCTAAAATCTCTGAAGGATCTGTTTTTCTTCATCAGTTGCAGCCCACCTAATAGGAATGCTTGATTAGATCTACAATTAATCAATTGTATGGCTATGCGATTTTTATAAGCTGGCACTATCTCCATTGGTATTCTTCATTTGCAATTTGATGGCCCATGCTCACCAAACATGATCCTAATCTAATAACTATTGCACTTTTAGAGAAGAGAAAGATCCAGACATATTCATACCTGATAAGAGGAGTCCCCACGATTCCATGCTTCATCTCCGTCTTGCAAAATTGTCGTTGAGGATATAGCGGCAACGCTCATTTTGGGCTCAAACTCTGGCGTATTCAACAACAATATCTCTCTCAATTCTTAAGATATCGAAGGGTTTTGGTTACCTCATCCAAATGGCTAAATTCAGGATCATGCATATATATATTTAGCACACCGAAAGGATATGCAAGCAAGAATTCTGACAATAAAGTTATCTCTGAAGGTGTTCCCCATCTAGAGGAGATTGTTTGATTTTCTTTGACATCGCTTAGGCATAGCTTTGGTCTTATATGACTTTATTATTTGCGGGCTTTTTGTGTGTGTGTGTGTGTGTGCATTGATGTTGGATGTGTGCATTCTATCTATACAGAGACCGGGTGTGTACTCACTGTGTTTGTATGCACTTAATGCTTCATTTGGAGTCAATAAAATTCATCATTTGTCCAAAAAAAGAGGAGATTGCGTTGGATTGTACTATCAATATGAAAAAAAAACCGCTGCACTGCATCTTCCTCCGACATAGTTGCTATTAGTTGATATGAGATTGCATTATCTTAAATTGGAATACTAAAATCAACATTATAGATTGTGCAGCTAATAACAATTAGCAACCCATTGCAAGCTGTCAGAAAACACAATGCTGAAAAGATTCACGCAGGTAGTCAGTTGAAAAGATCCAGACAATGATGTTCATGCTCATATTATCCATGGAGATGCCGCATGCAGATATATCAATTTTTTTTTCTTGATAAGGAGCATGAAGATACTTTTTTTAGTAAATAAAGAGCATGAAGAGACAAAATCATGGAGTCATCGAGAAACATTCAGACCAAAATCTTGTCCAGAATTTAGAAGTGAAGTGAGTTTTTCAAACTATGTTAGGTTGCAAAAACGTAATTCTAACAGAATTGCTGGAGTATGCCTCATGCCTCATTGCTAAGCGCTAAATATTTTGCTCCTGAAGACCTAACACGGACACGGTATATTTGGATTATTCTCTCTCTTTTTTTTTGCAGGAACATTTTGATTATTCTAACAGAATTGTGACAATTTTACAGAGGGTTGATGGCATTTGTTGGGGAAAAGCAGGCTGCACGCGTTTACGACTTGAGCGAAACAAAAAAGATTTATCATGCACGCGTTACATGCAACTTGACCAAATAGCCACTGATCTGTATCATGCATGTACCTCAAGACTGAAGAACCACGACTTGAGACTTGTGGTTGCCCGGCCTTGCCCGTCGTCTCACGTCTCCTTGAAAAGGATCGCCTAGACAGTGTGCAGTCACTCTAGACAGCAGGGCAGAGAGCATATTTTCCAGACCCCATCCATATGCATTCCCATTTCAGCCGATAGGGCTACCAGAATTCTCATCACCACAGCTCAAAAAAGTTCTCCTGAGCGGGCTACCGTTCAGCGCTCAGGCACCCCAGGTACCTTAGCCAAGAATACGAGAGCCATGCTTCTCAAGCCTTACCACTTGGTCGCTCCGCTCGTCCTGCTCCTCGTGGCCGCCGTTCGCTGCTGTCTCGTGGCCGCCGGCAGCAGCGGTGGCAGCCATGATGGTCGGCAGTTCGCTCTCAACGGCTTTGCGGGCGCGAACCTGACGCTCGGCGGCGCGAGCACGGTCATGCCGAACGGCCTGCTCATGCTGACCAACGGTGCCACCAAAAAGGCGAAGGGCCATGCCTTCCACCCGTCCCTGCTGTTGTTCGGCTCCGGGTCGAACGGCACCGGCCCTGTGCGGTCCTTCTCGACCACCTTCGTCTTAGCCATCTTCGGCCACGGCCAGCACGCCGACCTTACCGTTGGCGGCCTGGCCTTTTTCATCTCTTCATCCTGGGAGGTGCTCTCCACTGTGTTGTCAGGCCAGCCCTTGGGCCTCAGCAACGGCAACCAGAGCGCCAGCATCTTCGCCGTGGAGTTCGACACGCTCTACAATGCCGAGTTCCGCCACATCCACAACAAGTACGTCGGCATCGACGGTGATAGTCTGGTGTCCCTCAATTCCGCCAACACTGGGTACTACGATGACGGCACCGGGCGGCTACTAAACCTATCTGTTATAAGCTGGAAAGCCATCCAAATGTGGGTGGACTACGACGGCATGGCAAAGATGATCAGTATAACCATGGCTCCGCTGGGCATGGTCATGCCCAAGAAGCCCATGCTGCAGACCACCATCGACCTCTCTGGTGTGGTGCAGAGCACGGCTTTCGTCGGCTTCTCGTCGGTGATGCGCAATATCACCTCCGGACACTTCATCCTCGGCTGGAGCTTCGCGCTGGACGGGCCGGCCCCGGTGCTGGACATCTCGGTGCTGCCGGCCTTGCCATCGGCCTGGACCAAGAACAACTCATCCAACTCATCGTTCATGTCCATGTCACTGAAGCTTGTGCTGGCCTTAGCATCGGTGGCGCTGGTTTTGGTTGGCATCGGAACCTACATCTCTACAAGACGGCGTCAAAATTGCTCCGAGTTGCAAGAGGACTGGGAGGTTTCGTTAGGCCCCAGCCGATTCTCTTACAAGGACTTGTTTCATGCGACAGAGGGGTTTAGTGAGAAGAACCTGCTTGGGAGAGGAGGTTTCGGAAGTGTATATAAGGGTGTGCTTCGCAAGCCTGACATGGAGGTTGCAGTGAAGAGAATGTCACGTGATTCAAGGCAAGGGGTTAAGGAGTTCATTGCCGAGGTGGTGAGCATTGGTCGTCTTCGACATCGAAATATCACACAATTATTGGGCTACTGCAGGCATAAGGGTGAACTTCTCCTGGTTTATGACTACATGAAAAATGGTAGTCTTGACAAGTACCTACACACAAGAAATGGCCAAACTCTATGTTGGTCCGAGAGGTATTCAATCATCAAAGGTGTGGCATCAAGCTTATTGTATCTACATGAGGAATGGGAGCAAGTCATCGTCCACCGAGATATAAAGGCAAGTAATGTGCTTTTGGACAACAAGATGAATGGACGGTTGGGTGATTTTGGTCTTGCAAGGATATATGACCACGAAACTGCCGTTGAAACCACCCATATGGCTGGCACCATGGGATATCTTGCACCAGAACTCTCCCGTGCAGGGAGGCCAACACCCTTCTCCGATGTATATGCATTTGGCGTGTTTCTTCTAGAGGTGACATGTGGACGCAGGCCAATCTTCATCGATGAGCAAAACAACCGGGTGTTGTTAGTCGAGTGGGTGCTTGAGCACCACCACAACGGCTCAATGCTCGACACGGTGGATGCACGACTCAGAGGGGAATTCAACACGGAGGAGGTAACCATCGTGCTCAAATTGGGTTTGCTATGCACGTACCCATCGCCAAACGCGCGGCCTCTCATGCGAAAAGTCATGCAGTACCTTGACCATGATCAATCACCTCCTGATTTATCGCCGGCCTACATAAGCTACCTCATGATGGCCCAAATGCAAAATGAAGGGTTTGATCCACACAGCATACCATGTTCTCGAACCGCAATGAGTGTCGCCACTGTGTCGGGTGAGTCTTCAGCGACAATTTTGCGAGAGGGAAGATGAAGCATGTATGTAATTGACCTCTCTCTCTCTCTCTCTCTCTCTCTCTCTCTCTCTCTCTCATTTGGTGGTAAGGAGTTGTATTAAGAAGTTATGCTACACTGCTCCATCCTGCATGTCGGAACTGTCCGTTCTCTGGTACATAAGTGTTGGTTTATCACTATATGTATAAGTTCAAGTGGTTAAGAAAATTTCATGCATAGCTTTGAAGGTTGGAGTATACAAGTACTCTGATGAGTCGTCGTCTCGTTGATCAGTCCTACAACCTGTAATTGTGTCCACCAAATGAATCGTTGTTACATATTACGTCCTCATGAACAGTGTGATTGAAGGCCAAGAGCATACGTTCACATGATTCCATTGGTTGTGCTCGTGATCGTTAGTCCGTGACTGAGTACTCAGGACACTGGGTTGGGGCCACCTGATCTTTGTCCGGTGGCATGTTACTACCGGGTACCGTTGTGTTCGATCACCGGCTCGGGGGTGGATCCCCTTGCAGACGGCAAGATCCCTGTTAATCTCCTCCGGGTACCGCTGAGGAGAGTGAAATGTTTATTTATTTATTTTGTGATTATTTGTAAAGAGATAAAACCAATGGAAGAGGTGGTGGGAGATGGATGGAAAAAAGCCAGACGAAAAATCCGGGTACCAGGCTATCAACTCCATCTTTTGGAGTAGAGATTCCTCCAATGCAGTGGCCATCAATACAGAATTAAAGATACGCAAGGAATCAGAGGTTTGCATCACCTGAACTTAGAATACTTGTACCAAAATCAGCAACGATGATTCCCCTATAAAGAATCACCAGCTATATATAAACCCTGCAGCTGAGACAGACTGAAAAGATTCAGGGAACTAGCCAGGTGAAAATATTCAGGCACAAGCAAATGATGTTCATGCTGATACCACCCATGGAGATGCATCTAGAAAAGACCCTGTCCAGAATACAGAAGAGAACGAAAGTGTGGTTATCTGTGCCACAGAACAGCTAAGAAATATGCCTCATCCGTAGTGCTAAGGCCGTTATATTTTGCGACCTAACACGGTATATTTGAATTATTCTGATAGAACCTTGACCATTTTTCTGAGGGCCGATGGCGTTCGTAAGATAACAGCACCAAGTTCAGCTGCAAACTCCGATCGGAGCCAAACAAATTAATTTTGAATTTCTGATGTTCATCTTAAAACACGACAACGGCGGCGATGATAAGCGTTCATGATAGTGCCAAAACCTGTAATAGTGCCTATAGTTTTAAATAGCCGGCTATAGCTCCGTTATTGCCTTTTCAGTAAGGTGCCGCTAAATGGTCGCCTTCACAAATAGCCCCCTAGCTATAGCTCGCTATAGTCCGCTATTTTTCATAGCCCGCTATTTGGAGATCCGCGCTATTTTTCATAACCTGCTATTTAAAATATTGATAGTGCCTAACCCCATATTACTTTTCAGGAGGTCGACGCTGCTAAGTCAAGAACGACGACTTGAGTTGAGACCTGTGGCTGTTGGGCATGGCCGGTCGACTCACGTCTCCTAGAAAACGATTGCATTCCACATGTGGCGTGTAGACACTGCAGTCATTTTTTGACAGCAGGGAAGAGAGCACCGTTTACATGCTTTTAGTCGGAAGACGTCCAACTCGCGACATGGTTCCCAGAAGTTTCCTCGCCCCAACTCGGAAGCACCGACAAGGAGAAAAAGCTCGCTTCACCGCGCTACCGCTCAGAAATACCAAGCACAAGGACGCAGAGTTTCTGCACCCGAGCTCATATAAAACAAAATCGAAAAAAATTCAAAAAATTCCAAATTTGGTTTGGGTGAAACATTGATAAAAGTTTTAAGTGCTTGCAAAAATTTGTCTTGAAATCACATTCCTAGAAGGCGTGGCAAAAAAAAATTGGTACTCTGAAAATGCTACTTCGAAAAGCATTTTGGAACATTGAATTTGTTTTTTTTTGGCCACGCCTCACAGGAATGTGATTCCATGATGAATTTTTGCAAGCAGGTAGAACTTTTGTCAATGTTTCATAAAAAAAAATTTTGATTTTTTTTCAATTTTTTTTCGATTTTACTGTTCACCGAGCTCAAATGAGCTCGGGAGCAGAAAGGTACTTTCGCAAGCACAATGCCTAAGGACGACAAAGATGAGACCATGCGCTGTGATACGAGGCAGCTCGAACGCAGGAACGTAAACGGACAGGATTTTCGTTCGTTTGGGTCGGTCAGACGAACACCAATGGTCGTTTTGTCTGCTAGGCCGTAGGTGTGACCTAACGGGGCCGATCCATTTCCACATTTTGTGATTTAAAAAAATCAACATTTTGAAAAATAAAATACTTCACATTGCCACAAATAGTACATTAAACTTAAACATAGTCCCAGCAGTTCAACATTTTAATTTAAACTTGAAAACATTAAAAAAAGGCCATAGATCTACCCTTGGGCCGCACCGCCGTTGTATCATCCGCGGTGAGGTCGATGAAGAGCGGTGGCTGCCACAGTACGACCATGGGACAAGTGGCAATGGTGTGGGCGACACCTGCTCCATCTCGGGCTGTTGCTGCACCACCGCCTGCCGCTCCGCAAGTGTGGTTGGACTATGACAGCAGGGACAGGGAGATCACCGTGACCATGGCTCTGCTGGGTGTGGCCAGGCCCAAGAGGCCACTCCTGCGGACCACCGTCGACCCCTCGGGTGTGGTGCAGAGCACAACATACGTCGGTTTCTCATCGATGACCTCATCAACGACGGGCAGCTTTTTTATCTCCGGATGACACTCCATCCTCGGCTGGAGCTTAGTGCTGGATGGGCCAGCCCCTACGCTGAATATCTCGATGCCGCCGGCCATGTTATCGGCCGCCCGGAGGCACTTGCCATACATTTACATATTAGATACCTGGACGATTGTGCTGGCCTTAGCATCGGCGACGCTGGTTTCATAGGCATCGGAATCTACATCTTTGTAAGACGGCGGCGTCTCAAGTACTCTGAGGTGCGTGAGGACTGGGAGGTCCCGTTCGGCCCGAACTGGTTCTCTTACAAGGACTTGTTTCATGCAACAGAGGGTTTCAGTGACAAGAACTTGCTTGGGAAGGGAGGCTTCAGAAGTGTCTAGAAGGGTGTGCTTCAAGAGCCTGAGATGCAGGTTGCCATGAAGAGAATGTCACACGATTCAAGGCAAGGGGTAAAGAAGTTCATCGCCAAGGTGGTGAGCATTGGTCGTCTTCGGCACCGTAACCTCGCGCAGTTGTTGGGCTACTGTAGACGGAAAGATGAACTTCTCCTGCTTTATGACTACATGAAAAATGGTAGCCTTGGCAAATACCTACATAGTAGAAATGGCTAATTGCTATGTTGGTCTTAGAGGTATTCAATCATCAAAGGTGTGGCATCAAGTTTGTTGTATCTACATGAGGACTGGGAGCAGGTAGTCATCCACAGAGATATAAAGGCAAGCAATATGCTCTTGGATAGTAAGATGAATGGAAGGTTGGGCGATTTTGCTCTTGCAAGGATATACGACCACGAAACCACAGCTGAAACCACCTATGTGGCGGGTACCATGGGATATCTTGCACCTGAACTATCGCGCGCGGGGAGGCCAGCACCCTTCTCTAATGTGTACGCATTTGGTGTGTTTGTCCTAGAGGTCACATGTGAACACATGCCAATGTTCATCGATGAGAAAAACAACAGGGTGTTATTGGTCGAGTGGGTGCTTGAGCTCCATGGAAGGTGAGCAAGGCCCTGTCTACTTGGAAAAGCAATGTGAAGAGAATGATCGAGAAAGGTGAGAGTTATGAGAAGATCAAGGAGAAAAATCCTTCGATCACCGAAGATGACTACAACGACTTCAAGATCAATTGCTCGAGCACCGCAAACTCCGAATCAAGTAAGTGGGGGAAAGAAATGCGGGAGCTGAACTTAGGGGAACACACACTCGGTCCCGGCGGTTACAGAGTGGCGGAGCCTATATGGGACAAGGAGGAGGCGGACCGTGCCGAGCAAGGCCTACCGCCCCTCTTCGATAAATACGGTGACAAGCAGACCAGGAACTTTGTCAGGGCCCGGTACAAGAAGGACCCGAAAACAAAGGAGCTTACCACGGATCCGAAGACCAGGGCGCTTGAGCTTGTTCTGGTAAGGAATACACCCCCTCGTAATTAGCTCCATATGGTTGCATTCTAATTAATGAAGCCAAATTTCTAAATGGTTCACATTCCTTCCGCAGGCGACTGAAAGCAGTAGCGCGGGGTCGACTAAGAGCAACCCTTGGGACACCACTCTAAATAGGGTGTTGAATGTAATGAAGAACAAGGATAAGCTCAGTAAGCCGACGTCAGCTGGTCGTGTGGCCGGCAAAGGCTTGTCGACAAAATGGTCGTCATACTATGACACTGCTGGGCGAAAGGAGAAAAAGACCAGCTCGGAAAGCCAGGCGCGCGAGGTTCAAGAACTCAGGGCACAGGTGGCGCGGATTCCAGAGATTGTCCAAGAGCAAGTGCAACAACAACTCGGAGCGACGATCACCGCCATTGCGCCTACCTTGATCCAGGGGATTAGTGCGTGGATTGCGGGCGGCCAACAGGGGCCGCCCCCGATTCCTAGCTTCACGGCCAGCAACTCGCTGAACGCGATGGCGGGGCCATTGGTGTCTCCGGCGGAGGCGGCATTGGTGTCTCCGACGCCGGCACGGGAGCTTAATGCACCCGGGTGTACGCCGGCCGGCACCTCTGCAGCAAGCGGCCCCTCCGTCAACTGCACGCCCGCCGTTGGCGGTGCCTCGACATTAGCCGAGCTCGACGCCATCATCACGGTAACTAATTAAGCCTCTCTCGGCCGAGGACTTCATCTCCTTGCCTTTGACTGGGCATCCCTAACGCCCTACATGTTTTCGCAGGGCGCCGCCGACGTTCCGTGCACTCTCCTGCACTTCGTGAACAACGAGTTAGTCGATGTCGCCAAGGGCAAAATCGTTCAACCGGGCAACCCCTTGTTCCACGGTACCCAGATGCCACCCAACTTGTTTAGGGTTCAACTGGTTCGGGTGCTGCCAGGCTGCGACGAGGTGTTACCTCCGATTCGACCCATGGGGGCCGACGATGATGACGTGATGAACCTCAACGCCTACCTGAGCTGGCCCCTGCTTTGGCCGAAGAGCCAGATTCGTTTGGGGGCGGGGGACACCACCCCAAAGACAACACCGCCAGTCGTGCCGGCGCCAAGTCGGCCCCATGGCAAGACCGCCGCAACGGTGCCGGACATCCCTATGCCACTGGATCCAAACATGCATATGGCACAGGATCAGAACGACGACGACGACGATACATTTGCCAACGTCGATCAGTACTTTGCCGATCATGGGGACGGTGGCAACTTCATGGGGCCTCCTTCTCAAGAACCCAACCCAACAAAAGACGTGTGCGATCTAGCTGGTACCGCGGAGAAGCCAAGTTGCAACAGGCGTCGTCTGCAGTTCAGCTCTCAGGAGACGCCTCCAGCTGCCGACTTCACCGAGCCTCAGTTAGGCGAGGTGCCAAATATGATCAGCCCCAACACACTCAAGAAGGCGGTCTGTGAGCAGAACTCGGTCCCATTACAGGAGATCAAGAAGAAGGCACGCAAAAGAAAGACTAACAAGGGTGCGGGCCAGCCGGCACCGAGTACGATCCGTGCTCAGGACGGGCCACCTTCAACTGCGGATATCTCGAGGAGGGTGCATGTGGCGGGTAGGCCGATGCTACCGAGAAATATGCTCGATGCTGCAACCGGTGCTATGCGGAGTCTGCATGACAGTGTGCTTTCTTTGGAGAAGCGGCGTCTCCGAGAGAAGGATGTGGCATACCCGGTTTTCGCGGCCAAGGTGCCAGAGGGCAAGGGCTTTGTGGATAAATCCATCGGGGGTACGATCGTCCTGCGGTTTGATGACATCCACGCTATGTTGAACCTTCATCCGCTGCACTACACCTTCGTTCGGCTATTTTCGCTGAGTATGGAGATGCGGATCATTCGCGACAAGACCCTGGACATCGTGATAGTCGACCCCTTCTACATGCGTGCCAAGATCTTGGGCAGCGCTGGGGACCGGCAAGTCGCGAGTTCTTACCTCGAAGGCGTCATTCTGGCAAACCAAGATAAGGACAACTTCCTCGTGCCTTACTTTCCCGAGTAAGTCCTCCCCTCAACAGCCCCGTAACATATCAATTCTGAGATTTCGATCGTTTTTCTTTTAACATTCCGTGTTTTCTGCAGTGACACACATTGCACGCTCATCCTCCTAAGCCCCAAATATTCCATGGCCACGTATTTCGACCCGGACCGTCAGTCGAACGTAGACTACACAAATGTCAAGAAGGTTCTTGATGATGTTCTCCCCGGCTACGTCAAATCTGGAGGCACCTTCACCAGGCCTATTCGTAAGTACGGCAAGCACGTGTTCTCCCACAATACGACGTTCTGCTGCGTCAAGCAGCCGCCTGACGATCAGAAGGATGCCTACTACGCCATCCATCACATGCGAGCGATCGTGCGGGACCATAATCACCTTCTCCTACCAAATAATCTCAAAGATTGGGCCGCAAGCTTGGGGGCAATCCAGGACGCGGACATCAGACAAGAATTCTTTCGCATCCAGTCGGAGTTTGCGGAAATCATCCATCAAGATGTCCTTCGTACCTCGGGGCAGTTCTACCTCAGAAATCAACCGTCCAACAGTGACATCGACACAATCCTACAAATGCAGGCTGACAACGCCCGTTGTTTCATGACTCCCACGATAGACGGCGGCTTCATCCACGCTCCGGTCCCTTGAGTCGAGTCGAAAGCAGTGATGCTGTGTCTAGTTCTGAAACATCGATTGGCTCATGTTGTAATTAAACTTTAATGAACTTGTAGTATGTCTCTTTGGTTTCGAGAGTCGTTCAACTTAGATGTAATCGATGCTATTAATGTCTTGCTTTTCTCTTCCGATCGTTCTGTTGCATACTTATATATTGCTTATGTATTGTCTGTGAATTGGTACTAACGTTTCGTTTGGCTACTGCATAGCGATGTCGTGGTATGTCGTGTACAAGGATAAGGTTCCCGGAGTCTACGACGACTGGGAGGAGTGTCGGAGACAGGTTCACCGATTCAGCGGTAACAGTTACAAAGGGTACGCCACTAGGGCCGAGGCCGAATCTAGATACGACCGCTATCTAGCGGGAGAGGGGAGGGAACGTTGGAGGAACCGGATGAAGACGAGTTTCATCGTGATGATGCTCATCGTGATGACCGCAGCTCTCTTCTATGTGATGGTAGTTTAGATGATCGATATCGACTTGTAATGTGAAGACAAACTCGCGGTCTCGAGACTTGTAATATAATGTTCTATCTTTGTTTGGTCTTTTCAATTCGGAGACTAATATGATGAATTGTATTCGGAGACTAAAATGATGAATTGTATAATCTTCTATTGTATTCGATGAATCTGTTATTGATGTGTGCTGTCTATATTTTGTCCAATTATACATTTTGTAACCTGTGCAAAAAACAGAAAATAAAAAAATAAAAAAAACCTAATATTCATACTAATGGCGCATCACATCATAGTGCGCCATTAGTATGCCAGAGCATACTAATGGCGCATCACTAAACAGTGCGCCATTAGTATGCCGAAGTTACTAATGGCGCATCCCGTTGCTGTGCGCCATTAGTATGCCAAAGCACCTGGGTATAGATGGCACCCTGGGAGGCATACTAATGGCGCACTGTTGTATATACTAATGGCGCATCTGGGGTGCGCCATTAGTATACCAGATACTAATGGCGCACCAGTGGTGCGTCATTAGTAAAATATACTAATGACGCACCACTAATGCGCCATTAATGGCCAAATTAGGTGCGCCATTAGTAGGCCTTTTCCTAGTAGTGCCACCACAACGGCTCAATGCTCAACATGGGTGGATCCACGACTCGGAGGGGAATTCAACACGGAGGAAGTAGCCATCGTGCTCAAATTGGGTTTGCTATGCACGTACCCGTCACCCAATGCGCTACCTATCATGCAAAAGGTCATGCAGTGCCTCGACTATGATCAATTGCCTCCTGATTTATCACCAGCCTACATAAGCTACATCATGATGGCACAAATGCAAAATGAAGGGTTCGATTCACACAACTTGTCGTGTTCTCAGCACGCAATGAGTGTCGCCACTTTGTCGGGTGAGTCTTCGCCGACAATTTTGGGAGAGGGAAGATGAAGAGCATACATTCACATGATTCAATTGGTTGTGCTCGTGATCGTGAGTCCGTGTCTGATTAGTCAGGACACTGGGTTGGGGCCTAACTGATCTTTGTCCAGTGGCATGTTACTACCATGTATCGTTGTGTTCGATCACCGGCTAGGGGGTGGGTCCGCTTGCGGACGGTAAGATCCCTGTCAATCTCCTCCAGGTACCGCTAAGGAGAGTGGAATGTTGTTTCTTTTCTTTTGCGATTATTTGTAAAGCGAAAAAACCAGTGGGAGGTGGGATGAAAAAAACCAAACAAAAAAACCGGGTACCAGGCTACCAACTCCAGATTCCTTCGATGCAGTGGTCATCAATACAGAATTAAAGATACGCTAGGAATCAGAGGTTTGCATCACCTGAACTTTGAATACTTGGAGCAAAATCACCAACGATGATTTCCCTATAAAGAATCACCAGCGATAAACCCTGCAGCTGAGAAAGACTGAAAAGATTCAGGGAACTAGCTAGGTGAAAATATTCAGGCACAGGCAAACGATGTTCATGCTGATATCACCCATGGAGATGCATCTAGAAAAGACCCTGTCCAGAATTCAGAAGAGAACGGAAGTGTGGTTATCTGTGCCGCAGTACAGCTAAGAAATATGCCTCATCCGTCAATGCTAAGGCCGTTATATTTTGCGACCTAACACGATATATTTGAATTATTCTGATAGAACCTTGACCATTTTTCTGAGGGCCGATGGCACTCGTAAGATAACAACACCAAGTTCAGCTGCAATTCCAACTTGAGCCAAACAAATTAAGTCTGAATTTCTGATGTTCATTTTAAAACAGGGTCACATATACAGAAAACGAGCATGACTACGGCAGCGATGATACCTAATAAGCGTCCACGGCGGTGTCAAAACCTGTAATACTGCGCCTAACCCCCATATTACTTTTCAAGATGCCTGCATTGCTAAGTGAAGACTCAAGAACGACGACTTGAGTTGAGACCTGTGGCTGTTCGGCATGGCCGATCGACTCACGTCTCCTAGAAAACGATTGCATTCGGCCACATGTGGTGGTGTAGACACGGCCGTCACTTTTGGACAGCAGGGAAGAGAGCACAGTTTCTAGATTCCGTCCGAGTATTTCCATTTCAGTCGGTAGACGTCCAACTCCCCACGAGAACGACCACAAAGCTCCCAGAATTTTGAGTAAATGGCACTGGCGGTCCAAGAACTTGCGCTGCAGGTGCACTCAAGTCACGGTACTTGCAAATCGGAAAAACCCATCATAGAACTTGCATTGCGGGTGCAGATAGGTCACATATGCCATCTGACCAGCCAGCTGACGAAGGGAGGCGGCGGGGCGGCGGCGCAGCGGCGCGGGACTAGAAGGGAGGCGGCGGCGCAGACAAATCGAGGGGAGGAGCGAGTCGCGAGGAGGAGCGGAGTCGGGGGTGGTAAGGAAGCCTTTACCGGTGGGGGGGTGGGGGGTATCGTTCGATAACTGACCTGGAACTGATTACAGAGGAACGTGATTACGGAGGTGTCTCACCAAATGCCCGTAAGGGTATCCGTTTACATTGTAAATAGGTGACGGGCAGAATTTGACGAAACAAACACCAAATGGCTAGCGTCGGTTGTGTTGTTGCCTCCAGGAATCGGATCGTTGGCATTTTATTTGGGAATCGTCAAGGATAGTTGGCATTTTATTTGGGGATCGGTTGTGTTGCTGCCGCTCGTCAAGGAACGCCTCCACCGTCTTGAGAACGAACTGCCCTGCTTCCTGCAGCAGGACGTCGCCGTTGCTTCGAACATTGGTACGTACTACTCCCTTGTGTAAAGTTGGGTCATCTATTTTGAAACGGAGGGAATATATCAATTCAGATTTCTCGTCCTGCCTCGAGGGTCGAAAGCCTACCGACGAAGCTCTCTGCCAAGAGGCACGGTGACCCATTGACCGAATCCTTCCGAAACATGGCTGCTGCTTGAGAATGAATCAGCACAGTATTTCAGTTACAACGAACTAGTGCATTCTGAAGACGTGTCCACCAGCTAGCATCGATGAAGAAGCAAGTGGCGGTTAACGATCCTTGTGGATTGACTTGTCCACCAGCTAGCATCGATGAAGAAGCAAGTGGCGGTTAACGATCCTTGTGGATTGACTTGTCCACCAGCTAGCATCGATGAAGAAGCAAGTGGCGGTTAACGATCCTTGTGGATTGACTTGTCCACCAGCTAGCATCGATGAAGAAGCAAGTGGCGGTTAACGATCCTTGTGGATTGACTTGTCCACCAGCTAGCATCGATGAAGAAGCAAGTGGCGGTTAACGATCCTTGTGGATTGACTTGTCCACCAGCTAGCATCGATGAAGAAGCAAGTGGCGGTTAACGATCCTTGTGGATTGACTTGTCCACCAGCTAGCATCGATGAAGAAGCAAGTGGCGGTATCACCGATCGCAACCGTCCGAGAGGGACTTAGCACCCAATCCGGCATTCACCGGTGATAGTGAACAGTGTAGTTTACATGTACTACATCAACCTAGCATAAATCAGAAACAGAATGGTTGCTCTGAAGGTACCGAAGAGGTCACAATACCGCCGCCGCTGCCTATTCCACCCATGCAGCGGCTGTCAGTCAAGGTACATAAGGGGTCTGGGATTGCATCACGTGAACTTAGAAAATGCTTGGACCAAAATCACCGGTGATAAACCCGTGCAGCTAAGAACAACCCATTGCAAGCTGTCAGAAGCACGAGATTGAAAAGATTCAGGCAAGTAGTCAGCTGAAAGAATTCAGGAGAGGATGTTCACGCTGATATCACCAATGGAGATGCTACTGGAGAACTGTTTTACTCGATAATGAGCCTGAAGAAAAAAAGTCGCCGAGAAACACTAAGAAAACACCCTGTCCAGAATCCAGAGGAGAAGGAAATTCTGGTTGTTTGTGCAGCAGAGCAGCTAAGACAAATACCTCCTCTGTAAGTGCTACGGCCTGAACATTCTCTCCCTACAAATGTAACAAGGTATATTTGGATTATTCTGACAGAATTGTGACCATTTTGCACAGGGCTGGTCACACTCGTCAGGTAACAACACCAAGTTCAGCTCCGTTTCCGACTTGAGCGAAACAAATCAGTCATGAATTTCTGATTGTTCATCGTAAAACCAGGCTCGCATATACGGATGAACGAGAAAATGATAGCGATTATTGATACTTTGAGTGACACCCAGGTAGAAGACGCTAGCATGGGAGGCACCAATAATTTGACGATCTAATGACCAGAATTTTTCCCTCGAGCGCGGTCATCACAAAGTGGTCAGACATGTCATGTACGCGTTAAACGCACTCATCTCCACAAGTGGACGACGACTGCCGGTCTACTCACGTCTCAAGAACGACGACTTGATACTTCACACTGCAGTCTCAAGACTTCATAAGACAGCCGAGCAGAGAGCACAATCTCTGGACCTCATCCATTTCGATTTCATCAGCCGTTAGCCAGAGACCAGCCTGCGGTCCTTCGCGACACACTGGTGATACGAGAGAGCCATGCTTCTCAAGCCTTACCAGTTGGGCACACTGCTCCTTCTGGTGGCTGCCGGCTCCGGCCCCGCCGCCACCGGCGGCGAAGACGGCTTTGAAGGTCAACAGTTCGCCTACAACGGCTTCAAGGGCGCGAACCTGACGCTCGATGGCGCGGTCGTCACGTCGAAGGGCCTCCTCGTGCTGACCGACGGTACCAGCCAGATTAAAGGCCAGGCCTTCCACCCGTCTCCTCTGCCGTTCCTCGCCGTGACGAACGGCACCGGCGCCGTGCGGTCCTTCTCCACTACTTTCGTTTTCGCCATCTTCGGGCCGTACACCGACCTGAGCAGCCATGGCATGGCCTTCTTCATCTCCGCTTCCAGGGAGGTGCTCTCCACTGCGCTGCCAGGCCGGTACTTGGGCCTCCTCAACAGCAGCAACGATGGCAGCCGGACCGCTCGCGTCTTCGCCGTGGAGCTTGACACGATCCTTAACCCCGAGTTCAACGACATCAGCGGCAACCACGTCGGCATCGACGTTGATAGCCTGGTGTCGCTCGATTCCACGGACGCCGGGTACTACGATGACGGCACCGGGCGGTTCCTGAACCTAAGCCTGATAAGCCGGACGGCCATGCAAGTGTGGGTGGACTACGACAGCGGTGCAACGAAGATCACGGTGACCATGGCTCCCCTCGGCGTGGCCAGGCCGAAGAAGCCCCTCCTGCAGATCACAGTCGACCTCTCGGGTGTGGTGCAGAGCACGGCGTATGTTGGCTTCTCGTCCGCAACAGGCATCATGAACGCACGCCACTTCGTCCTCGGCTGGAGCTTCGCGATGGATGGACTAGCACCGGCACTCGACATCTCGATGCTGCCAGCCTTGCCACAGGTCTGGCCGAACCAAAGGTTCATGTCCGTCTCAGTGAAAATGGGGCTGGCCTTAGCATCGGTGACCCTGGTTTCGGTAGGCATTGGAATCTACATCTTTGTAAGATGGCGGCGTCTCAAATACTCGGAGGTGCATGAGGACTGGGAGATTCCGTTCGGCCCGAACCGATTCTCTTACAAGGACTTGTTTCATGCGACTGGGGGGTTTAGTGACAAAAACCTGCTTGGGAGGGGAGGTTTTGGAAGTGTCTATAAGGGTGTGCTTCGCAAGCCTGACATGAAGGTCGCTGTGAAAAGGTTGTCACACAATTCAAGACAAGGGAAAAGGGAGTTCATCGCCGAGGTAGTAAGCATTGGTCGTCTTCGACACCGGAATATCGCGCGATTGTTGGGCTACTGCAGACGGAAGGGTGAGCTTCTCCTGGTTTATGAGTACATGGAGAATGGTAGTCTTGACAAGTACCTACACAATAGAAATAGCTCAGTTTTGGACTGGTCTCACAGGTACTAGATCATCAGAGGTGTGGCCTCGAGCTTGTTGTATCTGCATGAGAAATGGGAGCAGGTCGTTATCCACCGAGATATAAAGGCAAGTAATGTGCTATTGGATGGTAAGAGGAATGGACGGCTAGGCGATTTTGGTCCTGCAAGGATATATGACCATGAAACCGTCGCTGGAGCTACCCACGTGGCTGGCACAATTGGATATCTCGCACCAGAACTCGGGCGCACAGGGAAACCAACCGCCTTCACAGATGTATACGCATTTGGCATGTTTCTCTTGGAGGTGACATGTGGACGTAGGCCAATCTTCACCAGCGAGCAAAAAAATCAGGTATTACTGGTAGATTGGGTGCTTGAGCACCACCAGAATGGCTCAATCCTCGACACGGTAGATCCACGACTCCAAGGGGAATTTAATAGGGAGGAGGTAACCATCGTGCTCAAACTAGGTTTGTTATGCACGTACCCATTGCCTGATGTGCGGCCTATTATGCGGAAGGTCATGCACTACCTCGACCATGGTCAGTCGCCCCCTGATTTATCTCCGGCCTACATAACCTACATGAACCTAGTGAAAAACGAAGGGTTGAATTCATACAACATGAACAGGCCAGGTTTGGGGCCCAAAATGAGCGTTGCCACTATATCCTCGGCGACAATTTTGCAAGACGGAAGATGAAGCATGGAATCATGGGGACTCCTCTTATCAGTTGTGGCCTCCTTTCATCAAAATTACTAGCCTAGTTAACAACAGTATCTCTCTCTATTCTTAATGCTTCATTTGGAGTCAATAAAATCCATCATTTGTCCCAAAAAATGAGAAGGTTGCGTTGGATTGTACTATCAATATGAAAAAAATACCGCTGCTACTGTATCTTCCTCCGACGCAGTTGCTATTAGTAGATATGAGATTGCATAATCTTAAATTGGAACACTTGATCAAAAATCACCATGATAGATGGTGCAGCTAATAACAATTAGCAACCCATTGCAAGCTGTCAGAAAACACAATACTGAAAAGATTCAGGCAAGTAGTCAGTTGAAAAGATCCAGACAAAGGATGTTGATGCTGATATCATCCATGGAGATGCAGCATGCAGATATATCAAACTATTTTTCTTGATAAGGAGCGCGAAGATACTTTCGTTTTAGTAATGAGCATGAAGAAACATTCAGAACAAAATCTTGTCCAGAATTTAGAAGAGTGAAGTGTGGTTATTTGTGCAACAGAACAGCTAGGAGGTACACGCACATTTGGATTATTCTCTTTTTTCTGGAGGAACATTTTTATTATTCTAACAGAATTGTGACTATTTTGCAGAGGGTTGATGACATTCGTTATGGAAAAGCAGGCTGCACGCGTTTCTGACTTGAGCGAGACAAAAATGGTCTATCATGCACGCGTTACATGCAACTTAACCAAATAGCCACCGATCTAGTATCACGCAACGACGACTTGAGACTTCTGGTTGCCGGTCGACTCACGTCTCCTAGAAAAGGACATGTGGTGTGTAGACAGTGTGCAGTTACTCTTAGACAGCAGGACAGAGAGCTACCAGAATTCTCATCATCACCACAGCTAAAAAAAGCTCTCCTGACCGAGCTACCGTTCAGCCCTCAGGCACCCCAGGTTCCATAGCCAAGAATACGAGAGCCATGCTTCTCAAGCCTTACCACTTGGTTGCTCCGCTCGTCCTGCTCCTCGTGGCCGCCGGCAGGTGACAGCGATGATGGTTGCTAGTTCGCTCTCAATGGCTTCGCGGGCGCGAACCTGACGCTCGGTGGCGCGAGCACGGTCATGCCGAACGGCCTGCTCATGCTGACCAACGGTGCCACCAGAAAGATGAAAGGTCATGCCTTCCACCCGTCCCTGCTGCTGTTCGGCTCAAGGCCGAACGGCACCGGCCCTGTGTGGTCCTTTTCGACCACCTTGTCTTAGCCATCTTTAGCCACGGCCAGCACGCCGGCCTTAACGTCCGTGGCCTGGCCTTTTTCATCTCTTCGTCTTGGGAGGTGCTCTCCACTGCCTTGTCAGGCCAGCCCTTGGGCCTCAACAACGGCAACCAGAGCGCCAGCATCTTAGCCGTGGAGTTCGACACGCTCTATGATGCCGAGTTCCGCGACATCCACAACAAGTACGTCGGCGTCGACGGTGATAGTCAGGTGTCCCTCAATTCCGCCAACACTGGGTACTACGATGACGGCACCGGGCGGCTACTAAACTTATATGTCATAAGCTGGAAAGCCATCCAAGTGTGGGTGGACTACAAAGGCATGGCAAAGATGATCACTATGACCATGGCTCCGCTGGGCATGGTCAGGCCCAAGAAGCCCATGCTGCAGACCACCATCGTGTAGGAGATATGCCCTAAAGGCAATAATAAATGATATTATTTATCTTCAAGTTCATAATTATGTTTATGTTCCATACTATAACTGCTATGGTTCTCAAGTCTGCAATAACACGAGGCTCGGAGGAAGAACATTTGTGTTGAATCGACCCAGATTGATGTTATGCTATGAGATTCATTCATCACAAGTTTATGGTTGATAACACAGAGATGGTTAATGTTTGCATAATTTCTTAGACCATGAGAGTATCGAGTTTCTTCATACTTGCTTCATGAACTTTGGAGTTTGTTAAACGTCATCCGTAAATGTGTGGCTATTACGGCGGCCTATGGGTTCATGGAAAAGTGTGTCAAGTAACTTGATAGCTCAATATTGGGATTTGCTCCTCCGACGATGGAGAGATATTCTCGGGCCCTCTCGGTGTTACGGTATCCACCATTGTCTGGCCAGACATAGTGTGATTTGATCACAGGGATGCCGGAATACGAAAACGAGAAAAAAGAACAAAACCAGTAACGAGGTTACTAGCATAGTGGACAAGTTGTTGATCCACGGGGATGCAAGTAAAGCTCACCTCGGGTCTTTGTAACATATCGCTAAGCAATAGGAATAGCACACAGCAACTGGAGGTTCACTCGAATATTCATTCGTGTGGGTATAGGGGTCAATATGGGTGTCCATGGCTCCGATGTCGACCATTGATCGGAAAGTGTTCCGGTCATGTCTATGCTTCACCGAACCTATAGGGTCACACGCTTAAGGGTCATCTATCTGCTGAATACTAGATAGGGAGTCTCAGAGAAATTTGCTGAAAAAGTTTCGGAGGCAATGGAAGAGTTCCGGAGAGAGAATAGCGAAATAGTTTCATAAAACCGAAAAGTTGTTTCGGGATATACCATTAAGTCAAATTGGTTTCGGGACACGCCTGATAATTCTTGGAGGGTGCCAAAATTATTCTTGAAACTTCTGGGAATTTTTCGGGATAAAAACCGAAAATGTTTCGGAGCTGCCGGTACCGCTTTGGTTGTTTTTCGCAGATGAAATTCACTAATCTGAAATTATTTCAGAAGGAATCCAAATCATTTTAGTGGGTACTGGAATTATTCTAAGAGCCACAAAAATATTTTCGGATTTAATCGACGCGAAAATTTTTCTTCATGAATAGTGAAAACACATTCTTATTTGTTTTTCCCAGATGAAAATCACTAAATTAAAATTGTTTCAGAACGCGTTGAAAATTATTTTAGTGGGTACTACAAATGTTCTGAGCCCACATAAATATTTTCAGTTCGAACGGACGCTGAAAAATGTCGTCATGAATAGTGAAAGTGCTTTTTGCTTGGCTTCTTGGAGAAGCCACCTTGAGGGCCTTTTGGTATTATCCCCTTGGCTTCTTGGAGAAGCCACCCTTGGGCTTGGCCTATAAATAGGGGTGGAGGGGGTTGCCTAAAGACACACTCTTGCTCTCATACAAATGACATGCATGATCTGGCTCTCTCTCTCTCTCTCCCTCCCAGCGAAATAGTTTCGTAGAGCCGAAAGACTGTCTGGGTTCCGGTAGGAACTAGTTCTGGACGGCGAAGCCCTGCCGGATAGATGACACCGTATGTGTGCAACCCCGTAGAGAGGTCATAGTTTCGATCTTTACGCCCGAGGGGCTGTTTTGAGAGTGCCTCCCGAAGGGCTGTCCAAGTGACGGTCCGAGTTCTGTGAGTCCTCCCGAAGGGCTGTCCGAGTTTTGACAGTCCTCCCGAAGGGCTGTCCGCGACACCATCCGAGGGACTGTCCGACCGCCTCCCGGAGGGCTGTCCGTGGGGCGGATGAGGGTATACATCCTCGCGGTTGGGAGGTTGTAAATCCTAGCTGCGGGGATCTGCACCGCCGTTCGTCATCGACTCTACTTCCACTGCGCTACGAGTCGGTAACGAAAAAGATCAAACCATGTATTTAGTCTCCATAGTGGTCCTGGGCTGGTGCGTAGGTCGGAATTTTTTTGTTTTCTGCTGCTTTACCCAACAATGGCATCAAGAGTCGTGCTATGCGTAGATGCAGGTTACGATCTAGAATACATGGAGATGTATGGGTATTGCATAATATAATTTTGGAGTAGATGAGATCTATTGCTGAAAATTATTTATGCGGGTGACAGATGAAATCTGTTACCCGACGTTCTTGTTGCTTCCCTAGAATTTGCGTTTTCTCAATCTCGAGACAGCATGGTGGAATTTGACAAAGTTCTGGCAATCCGTGATCCTGATTGATCATGGAAGTGCTATCAGTTATTTGGGTTCTGCCGTAGTCAAAAGAAAGATGAAATTCGTAGATGAAAGGGCATTGCAGATATGATCTACACGGGGGTCATGCGTATGACGAAGTTTAGTATGGGGCTCGAGATTTAATTATCTCGTGTGTCATACACCCCGAGATGTTAATCTAGCAACTTGAATAATCATACTTGATGATAAAACGTTGGTAGCTGCGGTTTAAGTCGAAACCTTAGAAGCCATGAAAAATAAGTTTTTGCATGAACCGATTAGAAATGTCTCACTTGGTTTTGCAGGAGGGTTTGCATGTGCATGTGATGTGGTATAGCAATGCTCATATTCCATTTGATTATGTATGAGATGACTATATGATGTAATTAACATGACCTGTGTGTCATGATTCGGCATGATGGCTGGAGCCATATGATTGCACTTTAATGACCTACGTGTCAACCTTAAGTAATGCATTTATTTTATCCGCTATGGAGTTAGCGATATTATCTGGTGCATCGACAAGGTGGTGGCAATCTTCGCGAAGGTGAACACCGACGCGAATGCCGAAGACGAAGAAATACTTGACTTCTCCGTCAGAAGAGGCTATACCATATCATGCTATTATGAATTGCCTGAGATGTTTATCCCTCTTGATGCACCCTTCTTGATTGCGTGGTAGTCGCTTTTATTAGGGTGATCTCTCAAAGAAAAAATATCAAGTAGTTAGTGTTCTCCCAAGTGTAGCACCGTCACGGCACCTAACTTTTTGGGGTATCGCAGGATCTCCCTGGGTACGAACGATTAGGGAAGTGTGAGGCGGGTGAGTTCAGACCTCGCAGCAAGATCACTTGGTTGTCTTGACGTTCTGGAAGGATCTCCCTGAGCTCGGAACACGCCCATCGAAAGATGAATAAGAGTCACATAGAGATGTGATCGGCAAGTTTGCCTACCGATTGAATTTCGCGCCATCAGTGTTCATCTCATTCAATGGCGTTGAATGGATATGCGGGTCTTGTGTCACTCATAATCAATTTTGAGAGATATTGATTTGAGTGGGAGCGCACTGTTGGATTAACATGTTTAATTCTCAGTGCAATTAATTTTGAACACTGTCTAAGTGTTTCTTGCAAAATAGTTGTAGAATAATGGCTCGCGTTTCCACCTTCCCTGATAAAATTGAATAGCTATTAAATATTTGGTTAAAACTTTACGGTTGGTAACGTAATGTGAGGATTGTCCTCAAAAGTGCCGAGAAGGACTTTGTCCTATCGCATGCTTTCCGTATACTCCCGCTAAATGCTATGGATGATGAGACTCTCGTCCTTCGATCCAAAAGCTAGAATTCCGTTACGGTCAAGTGCAATATGTTTTCTTCCATGAAACCCGAACTTCGAAAGTTTGGGATAGTTATGTGATATTCATGGAACTGAAAATTGTTTTCAGATACAAGCAAAGCAATGTTTGTTTGCAAAGGATTAGTAAAGTGTTTACTAGGCATTTGACTGATAAGAGAGGGATCCAGAAGAACACCTGTCATATGATGAAAGATGAATAAAACAACAACTTAAAGAGAAAGGAAGTGTCCAAAGGGTGCTAGTATGACTTACACGCCTACGAAGTCCGGGGCTAATGCCACTCGTAAGTTGGGTGCTTCTTTTGCGAGTAGGGGAAATACTAAAAGTTAAACTGTTAGAAGTATAAAGGCAAAAGGAGTGAAGATTGGAATATCCAGCTCATATGTATGAATGTCATACGAGTTATTGATGTATAGAAGGCTGGTCAGAAGAAATAGTTCTTGGGAATTATGATTAAACTTGTCAATCACTAATTCTTGGGTATTGTGAGTTTATCACAAAGATACCCGCTCGATTGCATTCTGTTGCGAATCCATGCAAGAACTACTACCGCCTGAAAGACTGGCCAGGAATGAGGTTTAGATACACACATGGAACATAGTAAATGTTACTATATCTTCCATCGGTGTATTACCATATGTATTTATTTTCATAAAACATTTTAGAGTTTTACACACTCTAGCCCATTGCATAAAGTATCTTGCAAGAAGGTTGTTCATAAGAGAATTTTTGATGTTCGATGTTATGAATAACAGAAGAGCCATACTTTCATTGTGAATGAGATGTATGTTATGAATAATAATATTAATATATTACCTCTATGTTTACTTTCATAATTCATTTTAGAGTTTCTTACACTCTAGCCCATTGCACAATGTTTATTGCAAAAGGGATGTTCATAAAAGAACAATTGTTGTTCAGTATTATGAATAACATGAAGGGCCATGCTTCCATCCAAGATGGGATGTATGTTATGAATATTGATGGTAAAATGATACATCCATAACACTGACGCTAAATGTCGCAAGATTATGAGAATACCACACATGTGTGGCACTGCATTTGGTCACATTGGAGAATCCCGCATGGAAAAATTCCATTATGATGGATTTTAAAGTCGTTTGATTTTGAATCATCTGACACTTGTAACTTTTCTCCGAAATGTGAAGTGACTGAAATACCGTTCACAGCCATAAGGAACGAGCAACAAACTTATTGGTGATCATACATTTTGATCTGTGTAGTTCAATAAATGTTGTTGCAAGTAGTGGATTTATATATCTTCAGAAATGACTCAAGTAGATATATGGATATTTGCTTGATGAGACGTAAGTCTGGATCTTTTGAAATCATTCGAAGGGTTTTCAAAAATGAATTAGAAGTTATTGTAACAAGGAAATTATGTTTCTGCAATTTTATTGCAGAAAGGAATATTTGAGTTACAAGTTTAGCGAATGTCTGATGAGTTGTGAAAAGAGTTTCATAACTTACAACTCCCGGAACACCACAATGTCTGTGAAGATGTAATCAAACCATTTATGACATGGTAAGATCAAAGATGACATAAATAAATTTGCCATTATCACTTTTAAAGAGTAATGCTTTAGAGACTGCGGCTTTTACACTGAAAAGAGCTCCATCAGGTCTGTTGAAATGATGGCATGGTATGGTACGCCCAACCATGTTATATCTTTTCTTAACATTTGGAATATGGGGCTTGTGTAAAAGGTTACAAACATATTCCAAATCAGACAAGTGCTACTTTGTAAGTTATCCCAAGTCATTGAGTGCTTCCCCCACCACTATACCGAGGCAAAGGATTTTCGCCACAAAACGGTATGCTTTTAAAGAGAATAGTTCTTGCAAAAGGGTAAGTGGGAGGACAGTGCAACTCGACGAGATAACAAGTATCTTCGTCATCAGGTCAAAGGAAAGGAACCTTGGAAGTAATTCCAGAGTTTTCTACTGCGACTGATACGGAAGCCTCTACATTAGATGTATGGACTTCGGTCGAACTTGTAGCTGAACAACATAGGCAAAGCTCGTGCAAACCTCTCAGGTGCGCAAACGAGATATTGTTGTTAGACAACAGTATACCTATGATACACAAGGAAGCGTTGATGGGCCCTGTCT
Source organism: Triticum aestivum (assembly GCF_018294505.1). Classification (NCBI taxonomy): domain Eukaryota; kingdom Viridiplantae; phylum Streptophyta; class Magnoliopsida; order Poales; family Poaceae; genus Triticum; species Triticum aestivum. Next base: position 40,461,026 of record NC_057799.1, on the reverse strand, counting down.
CTGGAATTGGCTGAATGCCAATATAATCCGAGATAGTTTCCATAAATGATTCAAGATTTAAATCTTGATAAACCCTCCGAAAGACTTGGAGTCTAACGGATTGTAATGGGACTATAAACTGATATGGATAAAAATGTTTTATCCATTAAGCTCGACTTGTTGCAATAACAAGTTCAAGGAGTTGACTACAATGAGATTGTCTCACCGTAGCAATGCTTAAAGTCGGTTCGGGTTAAACTAGCAATTAATACATATTTCAAAACATGAGATATGCAACATGGATGACAAAATAATTTCCATGAAATGGAAATACAACCTAGGACTTGTATGTGAGACAATCCAAAGTATTTTGTCAGTCCAGAGTATGCTAGTAAGTATGCAAACTTCAGAGTTCCAGCAATGGACAGAAGAGAGCAAAATGAAGTTGGAATCTTCGTTTTTGATGGAATGGTCAAAGGGGTTTGACTTCATCAATGAGTAACGAAGATGCTTGTGGTTTCAAGAAAGTAAGTGGGAGCATAATAATATTTCTGAAAACCTTGTGTGTTAGACACATTGTTAATTGGAAATAAGTTTCTTGACACGAATTAGGACTTCATTTGAAAATAGTTTTCTGATGAAGCGCTTGGGCTAAATAGCCTTGATATTAGGCATAATGATCTATGGAGATAGATTTATCTAATGGGGCTGAGCAAAAAAACATATTGACAAGATGCTAAAACCGTTTAGCACTAAGAACCACAAGGAATGATTCTTGCCGAAGTCACATGGAAAGAGTTTTTGCAAGAATCAGTGTCCCAAAACACTGACGAGCAAAATACATGATGGAGATTCCACACACTCATGTGTTTGGATTAATCATGTATTCCATGGTATGTAAAACAACCAGATATGTCCAATACTCCCAAGCTCTTGTGAGTATAGATACCAGTGTGATCAAAAGTATGATCATGGGACAACAGTGAAAAAGGATCATTGAGTACTAAAGTAGCACTGATGACATGTTTTCTCGCAAGTGGAGATCATGAAGAGTTCGTTGTAAAAGGTTACATCGATACAATCTTCATCATTTCTCCATGCGATTTTCGATTTAAATTGAGGGTTTTGTGTAACACACAATATGGTGGTGCAATTAGTTGGAAATTGTTCCAAACAAGTTACTGTGGCGAATTCTATAACAGAGGCGAATTATGTTGCCGCTTTAGAAGTGACAAAGACAAAGATGTTGAATCATATAGTTCATTCATGAACTTAGTATGGTTCCAAGAAGGCTTTGGTCAATGGGACACTATTGCAGATAGTTGCTCCATAACTCAGTCTGAGAATCATGTTTCAAACAATGATTCACATATATACATAGCCAAGTCCACACAAAATATGAATTTTGTGAAAGCATGAAAATGCGAGGATATGCAGAGATACACACGGAGCTGAAGTTGTCAGATCCGATGGACATCAGGCTATACCACATGCGAAGCATTTTTTACACCAGTATGCCATAGGTGTAAAGTGCATTAGCATTAACTAGATTATTGACTCTAGTGCAAGTGGGAGTCTGTAGGAGATATGCCCTAGAGGCAATAATAAATGATATATTTATCTCTAAGTTCATAATTATGTTTATGTTCCATGCTATAACTGCTATAGTTCTCAAGTATGCAATAACACGAGGCTCGGAGGAAGACTCATATGCACGTGTGGAATAATAAACGGTAAGAAGTATTCTTAGTTTGGCCTCTAAGACTAGCTCAAGTGTTGCATGCTGGTTCTGTTTTCCTGATCATGGGCATGTCTATGCCAGCAACTTTGAGGGCACAATGTTAAGAGAACATTTGTGTTGAATCGACCCGGATTGATGTTATGCTATGAGATTCATTCGTCACAAGTTTATGGTTGATAACACAGAGATGGTTAATGTTTGCATAATTCCTTAGACCATGAGAGTATTGAGTTTCTTCATACTTGCTTCATGAACTTTGGGGTTTGTTAAACGTCATCCGTAAATGGGTGGCTATTACGGCGGCTTACGGGTTCATGGAAAAGTGTGTCAAGTAACTTGATAGCTCAATATTGGGATTTGCTCCTCCGACGATGGAGAGATATTCTCGGGCCCTCTCGGTGTTACGGTATCCATCATCGTCTGGCCAGACACAGTGTGATTTGATCACAGGGATGCCGGAACACGGAAACGAGAAAAGAGAACAAAACCAGTAACGAGGTAACTAGCATAGTGGACAAGTTGTTGATCCACGGGGATGCAAGTAAATCTCACCTCGGGTCTTTGTAACATATCGCAAAGCAACAAGAATAGCACACGGCAACTGGAGGTTCACTCGAATATTCATTCGTGTGGGTATAGGGGTCAATATGGGTGTCCACGGCTCCGATGTTGATCATTGATCGGAAAGTGTTCCGGTCATGTCTATGCTTCACCGAACCTATAGTGTCACACGCTTAAGGGTCATCTATCTGCTGAATACTAGATAGGGAGTCTGAGAGAAATTTGCCGAAAAAGTTTCGGAGACAATGGAAGAATTCCGGAGAGAGAATAGCGAAATAGTTTCGTAAAACCGAAAAGTTATTTGGGATATACATTTAAGTCAAATTGGTTTCGGGACACGCCTGATAATTCTTGGAGGGTGCCAGAATTATTCTGGAAACTTCTGGGAATTTTTCGGGATAAAAACCGGAAATGTTTCGGAGCTGCTGGTACCGCTTTGGTTGTTTTTCGCACATGAAATTCACTAATCTGAAATTGTTTCAGAACGAATCCAAAATCATTTTAGTGGGTACTGGAATTATTCTAAGACCCATAGAAATATTTTCGGATTTAATGGACGCGAAAAATTGTCTTCATGAATAGTGAAAACGCATTCTTGTTTGCTTTTCGCAGATGAAAATCACTAAACTGAAATTGTTTCGGAACGCGTTGAAAATTATTTTAGTGGGTACTGGAAATGTTCTGAACCCACATAAATATTTTCAGTTCGAACGGACGCTGAAAAATGTCGTCATGAATAGTGAAAGTGCTTTTTGCTTGGCTTCTTGGAGAAGCCACCTTGAGGGCCTTTTGGTATTATCCCCTTGTTTCTGGGAGAAGTCACCCTTGGGCTTGGCCTATAAATAGGGGTGGAGGGGGCTGCCTAAAGACACACTCTTGCTCTCATACAAATGCCATGCATGATCTGGCTCTCTCTCTCCCTCCCAGCGAAATAGTTTCGTAGAGCCGAAAGGCTGTCTGGGTTCCGGCAAGAACTAGTTCTGGACGGCGAAGCCCTGCCGGATAGATGACATCGTATGTGTGCAACCCCGTAGAGAGGTCGTAGTTTCGATCTTTACGCCCGAGGGGCTGATTTGAGAGTGCCTCCCGAAGGGCTGTCCAAGTGACGGTCCGAGTTATGTGAGTCCTCCCAAAGGGCTGTCCGAGTGACCGTTCAAGTTTTGAGGGTCCTCCTGAAGGGCTGTCCGCGACACCATCCGAGGGACTGTCCGACCGCCTCCCAGAGGGCTGTCCGTGGGGCGGATGTGGGTATACATCCTCGCGGTTGGGAGGTTGTAAATCCTAGCTGCAGGGATCTGCACCGCCGTTCGTCATCGACTCTACTTCCGCTGCGCTACGATCCGGTAACGAAAAAGATCAAACCATGTATGTAGTCTCCATAGTGGTCCTGGGCTGGTGCGTAGGTCGGAATTTTTTTTGTTTTCTGCTGCGTTACCCAACACATCGACCTCTCTGGCGTGGTGCAGAGCACGGCATACGTCGGCTTCTCCTCGGCAATGCGCGATATCTCCTCCGGACACTTCAACATCGGCTAGAGCTTTGCGCTGGACGGGCCGACCCCGGTTCTGAACATCTCGGTGTTGTCGGCCTTACCATCGGCCTGGACGAAGACCAACTGGTCCAACTCACCGTCAATGTCCATGTCGCTGAAGCTAGTGCTGGCCTTAGCATCGGTGACGCTGGTTTCGGTTGGCATCAGAATCGACGTCTGTGCAAGACGGCGTCTCAATTGCTCTGAGGTGCAAGAGGACTGGGAGGTTTTGTTAGGCCCTGACCGATTCTCTTACAAAGACTTGTTTCATGCGACCGAGGGGTTCAGTGAGAAGAACCTGCTTGGGAGAGGAGGTTTCGGAAGTGTATATAAGGGTGTGCTTCGCAAGCTTGACATGGAGGTTGCAGTGAAGAGAATGTCACATGATTCGAGGCAAGGGGTAAAGGAGTTCATCGCCGAGGTGGTGAGCATTGGTCGTCTTCGACATAGAAATATCGCACAATTGTTGGGCTACTGCAGGTGTAAGGGTGAACTGTTGGGGAACATAGTAATTTCAAAATTCCTACGCACACGCAAGATCATGGTGATGCATAGCAACGAGAGGGGAGAGTGTTGTCTATGTACCCTCGTAGACCGTAAGCGGAAGCGTTTATCAACGCGGTTGGTCGTACACCTTCACGACCCATCCCGATCAAGTACCGAATGTACGGCACCTCCGCGTTCAGCACACGTTCAGCTCGATGACGTCCTCGCCTTCTTGATCCAGCAAGAGGGGCGAAGTAGTAGATGAGTTCCGGCAGCACGACGGCGTGGTGACGGTGTTGGTGAAGAACAATCTTCACAAGGCTTCGCCTAAGCACTACGAATACTATGACGGAGGATAAACTAGAGGGGACGGGGTTGCCGGCAAACGGCTTGGTGTTTCTTGATGTGTCTTGGGTGCTAGCCCTACCCCTCTATTTATATGTTGAGCCCTGGGGTCGAAACTTGGAGGAAAAGCCTCCTCAAAGTCGGTTTTGCCCGAAAGGCAAGAGTCCTTCTCGGACTCCAGGGCTAGACGCCAGGGTTCCCGGCGTCTACCCCCTAGACGCCAGGGTTCCTGGCGTCTAGCCTCTGGTCTCCGCAAAACTTTCTTTTGCACTTCCCAAAAGCCTCGTGGGCTTTTCCCTTTTGCTCAAATAAAGTGTTCTTGTACCCAAACATTTCGGGAGACATCCGGAACCCCTTCCGGTGAATTCCGGAACCCTTCCGGAGATCAAACACTACTATCCCATATATTAAACTTTACCTCTGGACCATTCCGGAGCTCCTCGTCATGTCCATGATCTCATCAGGGACTCTGAACAACATTCGGCCACCAACATACATAACTCATATAATACTATATCGTCAAGGAACGTTAAGCGTGCGGACCCTACGGGTTCGAGAACTATGTAGACATGACCGAGACACCTCTCTGGTCAATAACCAATAGCGGAGCCTGGATGCCCATATTGGCTCCTACATATTCTACGAAGATCTTTATCGGTTGAACCGCATAACAACATACGTTGTTCCCTTTGTCATCGGTATGTTTACTTGCCCAAGATTCGATCGTCGGTATCTCTATACCTAGTTCAATCTCGTTACCGGTAAGTCTCTTTACTCGTTCCGTAATGCATCATCCCTTGACTAACTCATTAGTCACATTGCTTGCAAGGCTTATAGTTATGTGCATTACCGAGAGGGCCCAAAGATACCTCTCCGACAACCGGAGTGACAAATCCTAATCTCGATCTATGCCAACTCAACAAACACCATCGGAGACACCTGTAGAGCACCTTTATAATCACCCAGTTACGTTGTGACGTTTGGTAGCACACAAAGTGTTCCTCCGGTATTCGGGAGTTGCATAATCTCATAGTCATAGGAACATGTATAAGTCGTGAAGAAAGCAATAGCGACATACTAAACGATCAAATGCTAAGCTAACGGAATGGGTCAAGTCAATCACATCATTCTCTAATGATGTGCTCCCGTTAATCAAATGACAACTCATGTCTATGGCTAGGAAACTAACCATCTTTGATTCAACGAGCTAGTCAAGTAGAGGCATACTAGTGACACTCTGTTTGTCTATGTATTCACACATGTACTAAGTTTCCGGTTAATATAATTCTAGCATGAATAATAAACATTTATCATGAAATAAGAAAATAAATAATAACTTTATTATTTCTTCTAGGGCATATTTCCTTCATGAAGTTCTCCTCATGTATGACTACATGTAAAATGGTAGTCTTGACAAGTACCTACACACAAGAAATGGCCCAACTCTATGTTGGTCCCAGAGGTATTCAATCATCAAAGGTGTGGCCTCAAGCTTATTGTACTACATGAGGAATGGGAGCAGGTCATCATCCATCGAGATGTAAAGGCAAGTAATGTGCTCTTGGACAACAAGATGAATGGACAGTTGGGTGATTTTGGTCTTCCGAGAAAATATGAGCACGAAACTGCCGCTGAAACCACCCATGTGGCTGGCACCATGGGATACCTTGCGCCAGAACTCTTGCGCGCCGGGAGGCCAACACCTTTCTCTGATGTATATGCATTTGGCGTGTTTCTCCTAGAAGTCACATGTGGACGAAGGCCAATCTTCATCGATGAGCAAAACAATCGGGTATTGTTGGTCGAATGGGTCCTTGAGCACCACCATGACGGCTCAATGCTCGACACGGTGGATCCACGACTCGGTGGAGAATTCAACACGGAGGAGGTAACCATCGTGCTCAAATTGGGTTTGCTATGCACGTACCCGTCGCCCAATGCACGGCCTATCATGCGAAAGGTCATGCAGTACCTCGACCATGGTCAATCGCCTCCTGATTTATCTCCGGCCTACATAAGCTACGTAATGATGGCCCAAATGCAAAATGAAGGATTTGATTCGCACAACATGCCATGTCCTCTGCCCGCAATGAGTGTCGCCACTATGTCGGGTGAGTCTTCAGCGACCATATTGCGAGAGGGAAGATGAAGCATGTATGTAATTGACCGACCTCTCTCTCTCTCTCTCTTCACTAATTTGGTGGTAAGGAGTTGTAGTAAGAAGTTATGCTTTGTTGCTGTCAAAGAAAAAGGTTATGCTTGTGGTTCGGCACTGCTCCGTCCTGCATGTTGGAACTGTCCGTTTTCCGTTAAATGAATGTTGGTTAATCACTATATGAATAAGTAAAAGTGGTTAAGAAAGATTTCATGCATAGCTTTGAAGGTTGGAGTGTACAAGTACTGTGACGAGTCGTCGTCTTGTTGACCAGCCTGTCAACCTGTAATTGTGTCCACCGACCAAATGAATCGGCCGGTAACAGCACATTGCGTGTTCATGAACAGCTTGATTGAAAGTCAAGAGCTACGTTCACAACATTATTCCAATGGTTGTATGCGCCGTTGTGTGTTCTTTGATTTGTACATCGATCAAGCACCAGCGGGCAATTCATTGAGCAGGCGGCTCGGCAGAGTGCTGCTCAGCTTCTGACGCTACTGTCGAAGGCCCAAGGTTACCACCGACAGCAACGAGTCCAGCCACACCGAGCTGCCCGAGGCCGCCATGGCCTGCCTCGTGGGCCTCCTCCGCCAGCTCGGAGACCTAGCGCAGTACGTTGTTCCTGTCCCTCCCTCGCTTTCTGCACGTGCGTGCTACCGTCTGAAACTGCGCTAGCTCTTGATCTTCTTCAGGCTCACCGCAGAGGTGTTCCACGGCCGCGTCAGCACGGGCGCGCGGCCTCACGCTGCTTGCTCGGCTGCTCGAGGCGGAGCTTCCGCTCATCGAGGAAGGTCTCTTATTATCATTTCCCAAGCTCATTTCTCCGTTTTCTAGCTTTCCAATTCTGTGCTTTTTATACCATAAAAAATTAACTTGCCATTTGAACCTCCTACAGATTAAAAACAGAGGCATTATCCGATACGCTCCAACAACTTAAACATCGACACAACATCCAAAGAATCAGGCGTCAGATACACAACTAACACAATCAAGATTCGTCACAAGATGAAGCATCGGAAGCAAACATGTTGTCTTCAGCTGATTCGCCTGAAACATCAAACACGAGACTGCCATGCTCTGCTGTGCCGGTGAACAAGGAGAGAAGCAGTGACTTCGTCAAGAAGACCACTTCGTTTAGGGCATGGCTCTCTCCAAGTGCAGCCTGTACCCATGCGTGTGGCATCACACAATGCAATGCTGATGAATTTACCAGCCATGGCACCAACAAGGCTGACGAGAATGCCAACATTACAACAAATTCTCGTAGTGCCCTTGTTGACTTCATTGCCTCGAGAGTCGAAAGCTTCCCAAGGAAGCTTTCTGCCAGGAAGCACGGTGACCCGTTGACCGAATCCTTCCGGAACATGGCTAGGAAGCTACTGCTTGAGAATGAATCACCAGAGAATTTCAGTACCAGCAAACTAGTGCATTCTGAAGACGTGCCAGATCCAGATGAAGTTGCATTTTCTAGCAAAAACACCAAGGACACTCAGCAAGAGGCGAGCAATGTCTTACGGGATCTATTTGGTCCGTCTTCTTCGACCAAAACTGTAAATTTACGGGTTTGACCACTTTTTTTGGATCTGCTAGAGATGCTCTTACAGCCACAGTTAGGTAGATAGTCTTCTGTCACACGCAAAAAGCGCGTGCGCTCGCGTGGACTTTGGACGCTTGCCGCGATTGCCCGATGCCTCCCCTTTTTTTTTCTTTTTTCAAACAAAAGTCGAAAGTATTAGAAACATCGTGCAAATTGTTGATTGGTCCCGTAGTTTCTATGGATGGAAATCATGTCGACGTTGATTGTACAAGTGGTTAAAAAAAATCCATGCGTACCTCTGAAGGTTGGAGTATACTGTATACAAGTACTCTGACAACAACCTGTAATTGTGTCCACCAAATGATCGGTAACAACATATCGCGTGTTTATGAATAGCTCGATTGAAGGTTAAGATCGTGCATTACGCTGTAGGATGCAAATTTCAAACCTTTAAGGTACCCTCGCACACTTTTTAGTTCAACGAAATGAACTCGGACAATAAAGTTACCTCTGAAGATGCGCCTGATCTCCAGAAGGTCGTGTTGGACTGTATTAACATAAATACTCTCTCTGTAAAGAAATATAAAAACATTTAGATCACTATTTTAGTGATCCAAACGCTCTTATATTTCTTTACGGAGGGAGTAACAAATAAATAAATAAAATAAAATTCCCCGAACACAGTTGCTATCAGTCAGGGTACATAAGCGATCTGGGACTGCATCCTGTGAAATTAGTATACTTTGGACAAAAATCACTACAATAGACCGTGCAGCTAATAACAACTAGTTTCAGAAACACAAAGTGGAGCCATGGCGGTCGAGGCAGGCATGCAACCGCGGCTGGCTCTCCGGGAGTGATGGGTGGGACCCTTAGGCTGGCTTTGATGTGCTCGACGAGCACATCTTGCCGCACATCAAGAGGTGCCGCGGCGACGAGCACGAAGTGGCGGCCGGAGAGGAAGGTGCGGTCTGCCACCTCACCGCCGCCAAGGAGGAGCACGGCCTTGCCACCGCGCTTCGCATGATGGCAATGCAGTTTTATCTCGGCATCGACGAGCGACCGCCAATTTATGGTTAAATTTCTAGCGCGGGGTATGTATTTCCTATGCATGCACTGTGGTGGGATGATGAACAATTTTAGTGCGAAGTTGTTTTAAAAATTTGAAGCACCGATTTACAGGATCTATTATGTCATTGATAGACCTCAAATGATTTTTACGGTATCGAATTTTAGCGGATCTGCTAGAGATGCTCTAAGCAATCGGATACTGCATCACATGAAATTAGTATACTTGGGCAAAACTCACTACAATAGACGGTGTAGCTAATAACAACTCGTTTCAGAAGTTTCGCAAACAAAAAGAAACTTGTTTCAGAAACACAAGACAGAAAAGATTCAGGCAAGTAGTCAGTCAGCTGAAATGATTCAGGACAGGATGTTCACGCTGATATTATCTTTTACTCGATAATTAAGAAGCCGGAATAATTTTTTTAATAAAGAGCTTGAAGATACTAATCATCCAGAAACATTCAGACAAGGTCCTGTCCAGAATTTAGAATAGAACGGAAGTGTAGTTACTGTGCATCAGATCAGCTAAGAAATACTATGCCTCATCCGTCGGTGCTACAGCCAGAATATTCCATTCCTGCAGACCACATGGCTGATGGCACTCGTTGGGGAGTTAAATGGACGGAACCACCACTTACCAGCGAAAAACCATCATTTTACGATTTGTGACATTTGCACTGAACCGAAATTTTGACAGTGGCAAAAAAACACCAACGGTAGATGCTAATCGTGACACAAAAGTAGAGGTTCTATGCATCCAACTCCCCGTCGGATAACATCACTTAAGCCACGTTTCCGACTTGAGCGAAACAAATTAATTGTGAATTTTTGACTATTCATCGTAAAAACAGGCTCACATTACATATGCGGATGAACACGAATGACAGCGATGGTACTTGAGTGGAAACTCCAAGTAGAAACCCTAGCATACCTACGCGCCATTAATTGGACGATCTGATGAGTGATGACCATATTTTCCCCATCGAGCACGGTGCCGAATAACACCGACATCAGAAAATGACTAGATCCAACAAAGCATTAAGTGAGTGGATTGCCAGTTTGTCACCGGGCATTGGCCTGAATCGTACGTATCAAGAACTACAAGGACGACTTGAGACTTGAGGTTGCCTGGCCTTGCCGGTCCTCTCACGTCTCAAATACAGTAAGACTTGAGACTTGAGAGTTGAGACTTGAGGTTGCCTTGCCTCCCCTTGATGGTGCTTGAGACTTGAGGGGGCCTTGCCTTGCCCTCAAAAGTATTGCATTCAACCACAAGGATCGCAGTGTTCTCGTCACCACACCTCGGAAGGACTCACAAGGAGATATTGTCACGGTTCAGAAATCCCAAGCACCATGCCCAAGGACAAAGAGATCGGCGTGCGATCCTTCTGCGCCGCTGGTGATACGAGAGCCATGCTTCTTCCCGAGCCTTACCACTTAGTTGCTCTGGTCCTTCTCCTGGTCGCAGCTTCGCGGCCACCGGCGAAGCCGGCAGCGGCGATGTGCAGTTCGTCTACAGCGGCTTCGCGGGCGCGAACCTGACGCTCGACGGCGCGGTTGAGGTCATGCCGAGCGGCCTCCTGATGCTGACCAACGGTGTCACCAGAAATATGAAAGGTCAGGCCTTCTACCCGATCCCGCTGCCGTTCCGCAACGCCACCGGCGCCGTGCGGTCCTTCTCGACCATCTTCGCGTTCGCAATCTTCGGCCAATACGACGACCTGAGCAGCGACGGCATGGCCTTCTTCGTCTCCACATCCAAGGAGGTGCTCTCCACGGCGTTGCCAGGCCAGTTTTTGGGTCTCCTCAACGACACCAATAATGGCAACCAGAGCGCCCGCATCGTCGCCGTGGAGCTAGACACGTTCCAAGACGCCGAGTTGCAAGACATCGACAACAACCACGTCGGTGTCGACGTCGATAGCCTGGTGTCGCGCCGTTCCCACTTCTCCGGGTATTACGATGATGACACCGGTATGTTTCAGAACCTAAGCCTGATAAGCCGGAAGGCCATACAAGTGTGGGTTGACTACGACAGAACTGCAACGAAGATCACGGTGACCATGGCTCCCCTCGGCGTGGCCAGGCCCAAGAGGCCCCTCCTGCAGACAACAGTCGACCTCTCTGATGTGGTGCAGAGCACGGCGTACGTTGGGTTCTCGTCAGCAAGTGGCGGTCTCGTCAGCGCACGACACTTCCTCCTTGGCTGGAGCTTCGCGCTGGATGGGCCAGCTCCTCCACTGAACATCTTGAGGCTGCCGGCCCTTCCATCAACCAACGCATGGTCCCTGTCCATCTCTATGAAGATCGTGCTGGCCTTAGCATCAGCGGCGCTGGTTTTGGCGGGCATAGGAATCTATATCTTTATAAGACGGCGTCTCAAGTACTCAGAGGTGCATGAGGACTGGGAGATTACATTCAGTCCAAACCGATTCTCTTACAAAGACTTGTTTCATGCGACCGAGGGGTTCAGTGACAACAACCTACTTGGCAGGGGAGGTTTTGGAAGTGTCTATAAGGGTATGCTTCGCAAGCCTGCCATGGAGGTCGCCGTAAAGAGGATGTCACACGATTCAAGGCAAGGAGTAAGGGAGTTCATTGCAGAGGTGGTGAGCATTGGTCGTCTTCGACACCGACATATCACACAATTGTTAGGCTACTGCAGACGGAAGGGTGAGCTTCTCCTGGTTTATGATTACATGGAAAATGATAGTCTTGACAAGTATCTGCACACAAGAAATGGCCCAACGCTATGTTGGTCCCAGAGGTATTCAATCATCAAAGGTGTGGCATCAAGTTTATTGTATCTACATGAGGAATGGGAGCAGGTTGTCATTCACCGAGATATAAAGGCAAGCAATGTGCTATTGGATAGTAAGATGAATGGATGGTTAGGCGATTTTGGTTTGGCAAGGATATATGACCATGAAAACACCGCTGAAACCACCCATGTGGCTGGCACCATGGGATATCTTGCGCCTGAACTCTCACGCGCGGGGAGGCCAACACCCTTCTCCGATGTGTACGCATTTGGCGTGTTTCTCCTAGAGGTCACATGTGGACGCAAGCCAATCTTCATCGATGAGCAGAACAGTCGGGTGTTGTTGATCGAGTGGGTGCTTGAGCACCACCACAACGGCTCAATGCTCGACATGGTGGATCCACGACTCGGGCGGGAATTCAACACGGAAGAGGTAACCATCGTGCTCAAATTAGGTTTGCTATGCACATATCCATTGCCCAACGCGCGGCCTATCATGCGAAAGGTCATGCAGTACCTCGACCATGATCAATTGCCTCCTGATTTATCACCAGCCTACATAAGCTACATCATGATGGCCCAAATGCAAAATGAAGGGTTTGATTCGCACAACATGCCATGTTCTCAACCCATAGCGAGTGTTGCCACTGTATCAGGAGAGTCCTCGGCGACTATTTTGCGAGAGGGAAGATGAAGTGTGTATTTAATTGACCTCTTTCTCTCTCTCTCTCTCTCTCTCTCTCTCTGTGTGTGTGTTGAATTACTAAGAAGTCGTGCTCTGTTGTCCGGCATTGTTGCGTCCTGGATGTCGGAACTGTCCATTTTCTATTATATGAATGTTGGCTAATCAATATATGTGTAAGTGATTAAGAAAGGCTTCATGCATAGATTTGAAGGTTGGAGTGTATAAGTACCGCTGACTAGTCGTTGATCAGCCCGACAACTTGTAATTGTGTCCACCAAACGAATCCGCTGGTAACAACATATTGTGCGTTGATGAACAGCTTGATTGAAGGTCAAGAGCTGCATGCGCATGATTCGATTGGCTTGCGGCGTGAACTAACCCTGGGACGGTAACTAGGTTGTGCTCGTGATCGTGAGTTCGGTGACTGGGTACTCCAGACACCACTGGGTTGGGCCCTATCTGATATTTGTCCGCTGGCATGTTACAAAAACAGCTAGCTAGCGTTTGTTGTGTTCTTGCCTCCAGGAATTGGATCCTTTTAATGCCTAGAGATCACGAGGCATGTGATCTACTCCCTCCGTTCCTAAATACTTGTCTTTCTAGGCATTTCAAATGACTATCACATACGGATGTATGTAGACCTAATTTAGAGTGTAGATTCACTCATTTTACAAGGGTGTAGTCACTTGTTAAAATGCCTAGAAAGATAAGTATTTAGGAACGGAGGGAGTACTTCTACAAGGGTAAGTGAAGCTTATTTTCATCAGGAAGCATTACCATGGTAAATACGCAATATTCCTTGTGTATTTCCAGGCTGGCATATCATAAATTGAGAACCTTTCATACGTTAAGAACGTATAAAAGTAAGAACCTAACGATTTTTCGTAGCTTGTAAATGCATTGTACGCAGTCGATGTATCGCCAAAGGTGTAAAGATTGGAGGAAGCGTTGAACCCTTTGGTCTCGGGCCGTTGTATATATTGAGAATCTGTCGTGGGTTACAAGTTTGGGAGGTTGCTAGGACTCTCTAGGATTACACGAGAAAGAGAGACAGAAGGTTACACGAGAGGGAGAAGAGATAGAAGTTTGAATACACATATATCTCTATCTATCTATCTAACATCCTCCCTCAATCTAAACCTATGAAACTCTGTCAAGATTTAGATTGTATATGAACTCATTCATCCTCCTCGTGGAAAGTGGCTTAGTAAACCCATCAGCAAGTTGACCTCCTGTTGGAATAAACCTGATGTCAAGTAGCTTTCGAGCCACTCGTTCTCTGACAAAATGGAAATCAACTTCTATATGTTTTGTTCGTGCATGGAAAATAGGATTTGCTGAAAGGTAGGTTGCACCAATGTTGTCACACCATAATCTTGCAGCTTGTGAAACTTTAATCCCAAGTTCATATAGCAGAGTCTGAATCCACATGACTTCAGCAGTTTCATTTGCCAGTGCTTTATATTCCGCTTCAGTACTGGATCTAGAGACAGTTGCTTGTTTCCTTGCATTCCATGATATAAGATTTGATCTCAAGAATACAGCAAATCCTCTTGTGGACCTTCTATCATCAACACATCCTGCCCAATCTGCATCAGAATATGCACTCACTAGCATAGATGGTGACTTAGTAATTTTAACTCCAAGTCCCATTGTATACTTAAGATACCTCACAATCCGCTTAACAGCTGTCCAATGAACTGTACTAGGAGCATGCAAATACTGGCATACCTTGTTCACAGAATATGAAATATCTGGACGGGTTAAAGTCAAATACTGAAGTGCACCAACAATGCTTCTGTAATTTGTTGCATCCTCTGGACCAAGTACCTCTCCTCCCTCAACTGAAAGTTTTTCTGAAGTTGAGAGTGGTGTACTTACATGCTTACAGAATTCCAGTCCAACCCTTTTTATAATATCAACATTATATTTTTCCTGTGTCAAAAGTATTCCATCTTTCACCTGTTTCACTTCAATACCAAGGAAATAGTGAAGGTTGCCCAAATCCTTCAATGCAAACTCCATATTAAGATCATGAAGAAGACTTGTAGTAGCATCTGGATTGGAACTAGCAACAATAATGTCATCAACATAAACAAGAACACATATTGTTATACTGCCTTTGTTATAAAAGAATAGTGAGGTATCTGCCTTTGATGGAGTAAACCCAAGTCGTTGTAACTTAGTACTTAACCTTGAGTACCAGGCTCTGGGTGCCTGCTTTAATCCATACAAAGCTTTATCTAGCTTGCAAACATTATGTGGTGTGTTTTTGTTCTCATACCCTGGTGGTTGCCGCATGAACACTTCTTCCTCAAGAACACCATGAAGAAACGCGTTCTGTACATCTAGCTGTCGTAAACTCCAACCTCTAGAAATAGCAATAGACAGTACAAGTCTGATGGTAGCTGATTTGATAACAGGGCTGAATGTGTCCTCATAATCAATCCGAAATCTCTGTTTAAACCCCTTTGCAACTAGTCTAGCCTTGTATCTGTCTATACTTCCATCTGCCTTTCTTTTAATCTTGTAAACCCATTTGCAATCAATCACATTTTTACCTTTCCCTGGTGGAACTAAGTGCCAAGTTTTATTTTTCATGAGTGCTAGATATTCTCCGTCCATAGCTTATTTCCACTCTTTATGTGCTAGTGCATCACTGAGACTTTCTGGTTCACCAATACTAGTAAGAAAAGCATACTTGCGTTTGTCATACCTTATGGTGCCATCTTTGTATTCCTTCGGCTTGAATATCCCAGACTAAGATCTGGTAGTTCGCTGAGACACCTGAGGTACACTAGCAGAAGTTTTTGACACAGCAACTGTAGCAGCAGAATTGTTATTTTCGAAACCACACACCTCTGATGTAGCAGATCCTGAGATAGTAGGGTGAGTCACAGAAGATCCAGGCACATTACACGGAGAAGATCGGCCGCCCTGGCGCTCCAGATCCGAGAAATCCAGACCAGCAGAGGGAATCAGCTTCGTATCGGGTGACATCCTCGTATCGGGCGACCCAACAGGGAAACTCCGCGTGGCATCGGCTGAGACCGCCCGCTCGGGTGTGCGGTAGGCCGCCTCGTGCGCGGGCCCCGCCTCGGTCAGCTTGTCTCCCATGGGCCTGGCCAGCCCACGCGTGGCGGCCGGAGAGTCGCGGAGGCTGCCCGCATCCAGGCCTGCGCCTAGGCTAGCGGGGCCGCCTACCGCTGACGCTGACGCTGCTGCAGGATCCTCGGATCGCGCGTTCTGAAGGCTGGTGCACTGCGCCAAATCGTCATAGGATCCGGTGCCGTTTTCGTCCTGTTCTGCACACATAAAATCATGTCTGGAAACTGCATTTTTATCATCAGATGCACTGTTTTCATCTGAATTTTTTTCGGTTGGACTAATCTCATGATCAGTTTCAATTAATTCACCCCAGTGATCAGGATAAGTCAAAGGATCAGAAAGAAGGGAGATTTCTTTACGAAGAAGAGCACCTGCATTTGGATGAAGTTGAGCAAACGGGAAAAGAGTTTCATCAAAAGCAACATCACGAGAGATATAGACTCGTCCCGTGGAAACTTCAAGACACTTGTAGCCTTTGTGAAGATTGCTATAACCAATGAAAACACACTTAGTTGACCGAAACTCGAGTTTGTGACCATTGTATGGTCGAAGATTGGGATAACAAGCACACCCAAATATTTTTAGGGTTTTGTAATCAGGTTTTTGATGATACAGACGCTCTAGAGGAGTTGAATTACCAATGACTTTGCTAGGGAGCCGATTTATAAGATATGTGGATAAAAGCCTCATCCCAATATTTGAGGGGCATAGAAGCATGAGCAAGTAGTGACAGCAATCCTACTTTGACAATGTGACGGTGTTTGCGCTTGGCAGAACCGTTCTGTTGATGAGCATGGGGACAAGAGACATGATGTTCAATGCCTATACTCCGAAAGAAGGAGTTGAGTTTTTCATACTCCCCTCCCCAATCACTTTGGACTGCAAGGATTTTTATGTCGAAGTGACGTTCAACAAGCTTTTGAAATTCTTGAAAAATAGCAAAAACTTCAGATTTGTGTTTAAGAAGATATATCCAAGTAAACTTGCCATAATCATCATTGAAACTAACATAATACTTCTTTCTTCCAAAGAATCTCTTGCATGACCCCACACATCACTAAAAATAAGCTGTAAAGGAGCATGAGAAACACTACTAGACTTCGGATAGGGAAGTTGGTTACCCTTGGCACATTGACAAGCTTCACAAACAGACTCACTATTTTCTCTACCTGACAATGGAAGATTGTCTTTATTAACTACTTGCTCAACTATAACAGAAGACGGATGTCCTAATCTTTGATGCCATCTTGCCAAGGAGGGCTTGACGACGGAGTAAACTTGACGATGATGCTTGCGGCTAAAAAACCTTGATGTAATAGGGTAGAGACCACCGATGCATCTACCGTGATGAAGAAGTTCCCTCGTTGCCTGATCCTTGATGAAAAAATATTTTGGATGAGTTTCGAAAAAGACATTATTATCAGCTGATAAGTGAGACATAGATGCAAGATTTTTGTTAGCTTGAGGAACATGAAGGACATCTTCAAGAACAAGATCACGTTTAGAAGTAGGGGAATTAATGAAAGCACGACCAATATGATGTATGTCCATACCTCCACCGGTTGCAGCAGTGTTCACTTGATCGTTGCCGTAATATCTTTCATGAGTTGCAAGCTTCTCAAGTTCACCCGTGATGTGATCGGTTGCACCAGAGTCAGCGTACCACACGGTTTCTCCTTCTCCTGCTTGTTCTCTCAAGGCAGCAAGGACATGGCGCTCTTCAGGCACATAGTCCTCATCATACCTATGCCAGCACTCAAGTACTTCATGACCAGGCTTCTTGCAGAGCTGGCATCGGGGTCGAGGCTGTCCACCAGATCGGCCGCCATTGCTGTTGTTGAACGAGCGTGCACCATTATTGCTGTTGCTATTGGAGCGTCCACGTCCATAGTTGCTGTTGCCGCCTCGGCCACGCCCTTGCTGGCCTTGGTGACCATGGCCTCGACCACCATAGCCACGGCCACGGGTCAAGGCGTTTACCGAGGATTGGCGCAGATTTCCTTGCTGGAGCAGATTGATGCGGGCTTCAAAGCTAAGAAGCTGGTTGTAGAGCTCGGTGACGGTGACGGTGACGGGCTCGACGCGGGCAGAGAGGGCCGAGACAACAGAGTTATACTCCATGTCCAGGCCCTTCAGGACGAAGGAGACGATCTCGCCATCGCCGAGCGGAGATCCGGTGCAGGCGATCTCATCCGTCATGGCCTTGATCTTGGCGAGGTACTCTGGCATCCCCATGTTTCCCTTCTGGAGATTTGCAAGTGCGACGCGAGTATTGACGAGCTGCGACTGGGTTTGCGTAGCGAAGAAGGCGTGGATGGCGCTCCACACCCCAGCCGGCGTGTGGAGAGTTACGACGTGCGCAAGAACCTCACGTGATAGAGATCCCATAAGGTAACCTTGTACCTGCTACTGCTGGGCGTACCAGATCGTCCTGGCATAGTTGAAGACCTGCTCTTCCTTCCCATCCTTAGTGATGGTGATGGTGGCAGGGGGCGCCGTGCTTGTGGTGTCCAGGAAGTGCTCCATTTGTGCCCCCTTGATCTGGGGTAGCACGATGGCCTTCCAGAGAAGAAAGTTCGTCCTCGTCAGCTTCTCTGACGGAGGCGATCCGAGGGAGCTAGCGCCGTTGCTGGAGGTGGAAGAAGAAGCGTAGGAGGAACCAGCGAACTGGGTAGTCAGGGCGCTCATGGTGGATGTGGTAAGCGTGGAGATGGTAGCGGCGGCGGTGGATGCATCGGTTCCTGCCATGGCTTTGATCTACAGCAGCTAGGTTGTTTTTCCTCTCGGGACTGAAGGCTTTCTCGTAGGTTGCTAGATGCAATGAGGATAGGCTCTGATGACCATGTAAAGATTGGAGGAAGCGTTGAACCGTTTGATCTCGGACCGCTGTATATATTGAGAATCTGTAGTGGGTTACAAGTTTGGGAGGTCACTAGGACTCTTCAAGATTACACGAGGAAGAGAGACAGAAGGTTACACGAGAGGGAGAAGAGATAGAAGTTTGAATACACATATATCTCTATCTATATCTATCTAACAAAAGGTGCGTGTAAGTACGGTTCCATCGGCAGTGTTGTGTTGAGTAGCCGCAACGGGACGTGCGGTACAAAACCGTAACAACCGTATACCGTACGTATTAGCATCACGCGGTGCACAAGCATGCGCAGTACGTACGGTGCCTCGCTCCTACTCTCGGGGACCGCCCATGCCGTGCTCCGACACCTCACCGGGCGCTCGTGGGTGCGGGTTAATCTCTGTCAGTTTGAGGGCCGTTGTGTCGTTCCCTGGAAGTCAGTCAGGGCGCGTCAATGACTGCACGTTAGTCGTTTGTCACGAGCCGTAGTGAGACATCACACAAGCCAGCCATTTGGATCGAGCAGCGCCTGCATGCGCATGGAGCATAGTGCTCAGCTTCTGACGCCAACACTGTCAAGGCCCAAGCTCACCACCAACGGCGACGAGCTCCCCGAAGCTGTCGTCCTCGAGGATGCGGGTGCCGCCATGGCCGGCTTTGTGGGCCTCCTCCGCCAGCTCGGCTTTGAAATTGCGTACATTTTTGGAACTCATGAACAAGTTTTTTGCATAGGCGATCATTTTTTGAAATTCGTGAACAAAATTTGTAATTCAGAAACATTTTTTGTTTTGCACGTACATTTTTTTAAATTCATGAATATTTTTTTGAATTTCAAATATTTTTCTTAATTTTGTGAACAATTTTCAAAATTTTGTGAACAAATTTTATCATTTCCTGAATATTTTAATTTGGTTTTTTTCTAAATATCCATGAATTTGTTTTGAAAATTGTGAACTTTTTTTAATACACGAACATCTGATTTGTAATCATCAACTTTTTTTTGAAATGCTCGAACATTTTTTGAATTCATGAATTTTCTTTCTGAATGCGATTTTTTTGAATCATGAATATTTTTTAAACCACTAACATTTTATGTTTTCTGGAATATTTTTTTTGTGAAATTCAGTTTTTGGAATTTGAATTTTCTAAAAATAATTCCAAATTATTTTAAAGAAAAGTAAAGTAAAAACAGAAAAAAAAGAAGCAAAAAAGGCAAAAAAAACAAAATAAATCAACTGGGGTGCCCAACCCTGCTCATGGGCTGGCACATTAGGGCACTGGCATGTTCGCCACGCGACCCTTAAAAAAACCTTAAAAAAAAGATGCTAGTGAGTCACGCGCCATATAGGACGTCCCAACCTTCAGGCCTGATTTGTATAGAAACCAGTTGCATGCCCGTGCGTTGCCATGGATTAAAAAGAGTGATCGTAGAAAAGTGCATTGACAAGGGAAAATCATGTTACTGCCCGTCCCTATTTACTAATCAATGAAACCCGGATAACAAAACGCCCCCTCACTCCACCCCTTGGGCTATCACGATTGATACTTTTGTTGAATCCTTTAAGCTACCTTCCCATTGCCTTTGACAAGGGTTGGCATCTAGTACAATGAAGAGAATAATAATCTTTGAGATGAAGAGTCGTCCTTTAAAAGGGTAAAATAATGTTACTCTCCGTTCCAATTTACACTGCACACTTGTTTGTCATGATTAAAATGTAACCACCAATTTTACCAACAATATATTAATTATGTGACATAGCTGTTAAAACCTACTTCCTCCATTCGGAAATAATTGACGCTCAAACAGATGTATCTAGATAGATATATTCATTTGAGCGTCAACTCATTCCGAACGGAGGGAGTTTTAATATGAATCTTATTTTCCTTTATTCAATCAAAGGCTAAAAGCAATACATATGTTATCTTCATGAGAGAACACTTAGTTTCACATACCATTGTAGATGGCAAGATTCTTATATAATCTAAAAACTCCCGTAAAAAAAGGAAAGTATTTCTCTCGATGGCATGTATCTCTTAGTTTACTTAACTTACTGATTTACTTGCCACTAACCAATAAATTTTACCAAGGGTAATTTAGTCCTAACTAATCTATAATTATGTGTCTTGGTCACCGCGCCGAAAATAATACACCTAACATAAAGGAACGGAGGGCGTAATTGCAAAGGATATTGTATATAATTCATAAATTGCAGTCAACAACAGTTATTATTCTGAAAATTAAGTCAACCGCATTTTATTTCTCTATAGAAAAGACATTTAAGCATATAAGTACAAATGAAAATGCCGCTGAAGACTGGCATCACCTCACAAGCAAGCTATATGGATTTGAATCATCCACCAGGTCAAAGAAATTGCCATCGACAAATACAACAATACATAGAACAACTTACTGGATAACAGTACATCAATAATCGTGGAACTGGAACACTTTAACACAAAGCGACACAGATCATTAGTGCATTCACATCACTAACAAAATTGCATACATACTTAAAGCATGATCAACAATAAATGTTGTCGTATGAATTAGAAGCAAAGCCGTTAGATCAGAAGAACACGACCAAGAGCCATGTGTCTAAGTCTAACGCTTAAAATAAGTATAGTATACATGCATAGGAAATCCAATCCATATTACAATACATCATAGCATGTATACATAAGCAAGGAAGTGAAACATAAGTCAATACTTGTCAGAAACAGAGAAGATGATGAATGGTAATGGTAGAGCCACAGAGGTCACTGGTGCATGAGGGTATATGCGACGACAAGGTGCGTGAGAGGAATACCATCATATTAACTTAACTTGCATATCTCCCATCCACTTTTGTGTATGACAGCCAGGGCACCAAGAACTAAAAGCATGCATTCCTGACGTCTCCCTTCTGGTAGCTGCCACCGACGTTCACCTTGCTTCAGTAAATCCTTCCATGGCTCACATTTGCTTCAGCTCGTACTCAGTCCATGTACTACCAGATCAATGTCGATTAGGTAATAAATGTCCACGAGCGAGATAGGGGCTGAACTGAAGCAACCGGTACAACGGGAGGGCCAGAGCTGGATGACCAGCAGTCTAGGACGAGGTGATCTTGGTGGCAACCTCGCTCGTGTCTCGAATCTTTAAGAGAACAAATGGATTGGATAACGAGAGCAGGTGTGCTCCAGCTCAGAATAGCACTTCCGCTATCTTAGCTTGGTCGCACCGTAACTCGTGGATGAATTTTTTATGCGATCTGCTTAATTGAATGGTTCATCATGTGATGAGCGATGCATTGGACATTGGCCAGTGTTTTATCATAGTTATTCTCCTTCATTAATTCAATCATACTGCCAGATCAAAAGGAATTCATCCATTCCTGCGTGGGAACTGTTGTAGCAGAGGAAGGAGAGACAAGTATTTCAATATCCTGCCACTAGCAACTGGCCTCATCCAGCCTCAAATACTAGTCTTAATAAGTAGGACAGAACTTACATGTCAAACTACTACAAGTTAGCTACTGTTTCAAAAAAATCACCAAACGACACTACAAAAGGACTATCCTCCACCTCTTAAAACTTCACCAACAACTTTAGATGCACAACACGGACCAAACCCACAGTCCAGATGAAAATCCAAAATGTGAGTAAGCGATCAGGCAACGTTTCTTCACGGAATAGAATCACAATGTGCTCAGCGAAAAGTGTGTCTCCTTCGACTCCAGAGCGAACAAGTTCTGATCAAGACAAAAAGACATAATGAATTGATAGACTATAAACATGTGGAAGTTGACTGCAGTGGACATTCTACTGACAATCAATGAGATAGATAGATGGATAGATAGATAGATAGATACGACAAGTATTACTGTTGTTTTTAATTTAACAACTAGAGCATTTTTTTCATCTGCACATTGTCACTAAATCCATTATAATCAACCTACTACAAGTTCAGGTCAGAAAAATTAATCGGTACAACTCATATGATTAGAGCATTTAGACACTGATTGCTACTTCAAACATGCAACAAAATATTATCTTACCTGGTGTGCGGTGCGGACTAGAGAAAGTCACTTAATTCAATAGATATGCGAGCCTTCAGGAGACTGAGGCCATTCAGCCCGTACAATTTCTCTGTCGAGCATGAGATATTCATCTACCTGCACTTTCCATCTTCCAAGCTTCAAATTGCCCATTCATGTACACGGGATCCCCTCCCGAGTCGAACAGCATCCCTTGGTCCCCCTCCCGAGTCGCCCCCCGCGTGGGCGGCCGGGAGGCCCCCAGATCCCGTCGGCCAGTCCTCCCCCTCTCCTCCTCCTCCTCCTCCCTCGCCGCCGCCCAAGGGCGCGGCCAGGCGAAGCCTGCCGCCGCCGCCGGCGGTGAGGACTCGGGCCTTCTCGCTCGGGTGGGGCTCGCGCGGGCCGGCGCCCCCGGGCCGGACGCCACGGCGGGTGGTGGCGGCGCCTCGGCGACTTCGCTACCCCGCGGCAAACGGCCTCGCGATCTGGTGCGTCACGGTCGCCAGGGAGGGCGGCGGCGGGGCCGGATCGGTTCGCGGCGGTGCAGCCGGATCTATGCCCAAGCGTGGGCCTTGATCGCTGGATTGCCGTCGGCACGGTGGTGGGTGCGACTCGTCGGCAGCTGGGCAGATCCGCCGGGATTCTACCCTTGTCTGGTCCTTGATAGCGCGGGCAACTCCGGGGGAAACCCTAGATCTCCTTGGGATCGAGCGATGGCGGCGCTTTTGCGTCGTAGTCCCTCTTTAGGGCATCGTTTTGGAGTTTACTCCGGTTGAAGGGACCAGCGACGTCGGCGGCGCACGTCTGGTGGAGCAACTGCCGATGAAAATCGCGCCGACTACGGTCATGGCGGACGATGGCGGCGTCTTAGATGTCGTTCCCTTGTCGAGGCATCGTCGTTGCAGTCTGCGTCATCAGGCTTGGGATGCTCCGAGGGAAACCCTAGATCTGGGTCTTCCGGATCGGATGATGATGGCGTTTTATCGCTTTCCCTCCTGGGGGCATCGTTTTGGAGCAAGTGATGGCTGGGGGGGGTGGTGGAGCGGTGCTTCATCTCACACATTGATGGCGGCGGTTATCGGCGGCATGGCGCTGTGGAGGCTCGGCGTCCGATGCGCGGGATGGACTCGCGCAGGAGGAGGTAGCTGTCTGGCGTCATGGTGACATCGATGGCTGAGTGGCCAGACAAGGTAGATGCCTCAATACGATCTGAAGACGGACCTGTGGAAGATGGCGGCGACGACACACGAGTGCGTTTGACCGGATTGTGCCCCAGACCCGGTATGTGGCTCGGCTGGGGCTTCCGGCTTTTGATGTTAGGCTTAGGTGAGTGGTCTGAGTGGCCCAGCTAGCACCCCTTCATCGGATGGATAGGAGTAGCGGCATATGTTGCCAAGATGGTGGATTCAGGCATATTGTTGTAATACTTTGTAAGGTCCTCGAGAATAATCAATAAAGTGGCCATATGCATCTTCCAGATGCAGAGGCCGGGGGTCATCCTCCTTTTCTAAAAAGAATGTACACGGGATCCAACAGGAAGTGCCAGAACATGCCTAAGCAAGGGGATTTCAAATGTTATCTGACTCGCAAGACGTATCTGGACTTGACTTTTGAAAATTGTAAACCTGGCTTCATACTTTTCAACAGATAGTGTAAGCTTACCCCGGACTTTAAACTGCATCTAGGTTTATCCATTCAATGACAGCGTTGTCTCAAATATTTTATCACACAATTTAGAGTCTTCAGGCTCAAAAGTTGACTCAACACGCACATCCATCTTAATGATACAGCACCCACATCTAAAGTTGACTGCAATGGACATTCTACTAACAATTAATGAGATAGCAGTGGACATTGCACAATTGACATCTTATTATTGGATACAAAATTCAAATAAATGTCAATTGACTTTTAGTTAGATGTGAAATAGACACTCACATTATTTATAATAAACTTATATACTTATAACTCATTTTTATAATATCACAATCATAGTTAATGTACTTTTGTAGGTAATTTGTGATATTAACTAGATGATAATTATGGTAAATATTAATAACGGTCTTGTTTAACAAAGATGTTGTGTGCTAAATTTGAAATGTGTTTGTAATGCAAGTTACATTATTTTTATTTTCTTTCGCTACATTAAGCCCTAAAAGATAATTAAAATTAATCTCCATAAATAACGTGAGAAAAATAAAAACACGCAATTATATTCTTTTGCAGATTTATTTCTTATACTGACATGGACATAGTGTATATATCTATTTATGTATCTTCAAGTATCCTGGTAGAGATCACTGAAGCGCATGGTCTAAAAAATATCTTGATATCGGTTTATAGTTTATATAAATAAGAAAATTCAAGAGCATATAATTATTTACAAGGAGCTTGCCACCAAATCTTTAGCATGTTGAATTATCCTTTCTAGATTAAATGTGTCTCACATGTCCATACGGTTCAAGAATCCAATGATACATAAATATGGTCTAAAAAAATATCTTGATATTGGGCCGTGGTACTTCAATGTGGCGCAAGTGTGTCTTTGGGCGAAAGCTCAGCGCTTCGGCGCCAACAGCGGCGATGCATGTGGGTGTCGTGTCCCTCTTGGGGTGTCGTTGTGCTATCTCTCCCGGTGTCAGGGCTCCGGGTGAATACCCTTGACCGTGTCTTCTATCTCGACGGCGGCGGCCTGTTGCGTCATGACCCTCTTGGGGGCGTCGCCGTGGAGCGTAGGTGCCCTCCGGTTGCGTTTCTTCGCCATCGGCGGGCGAGCTCGGATCCTATCTCGAAGCTCCTCCAACTCTGGCTTGGGGCGGTGCCGACAACTTCCTATCCTTTACACGTGACGTCGAGGGCATCACTCTCGGTCCTTGTTGTCTGCAGGCAGGATCGGTGCTCCACGGTCCGGAGCAAGAGAGCAGGGATGCCCTCTCCAGCGACAACTTGGTGTGTGTGTTGCATTGACGACCGGTGGTTTCTCATGGAGGTGCGGTCTCTCTTCTAGTTAGTAGCCTCGGGTGTGTCTCGGTGGAGTGTGGGCACACTTGTAATCTTGTTCTATTTTTGATCTACTTTGTAAGAGGTTTCTCTCATCACTTTGTATCGGTTCGGCCATGTTGCTTTATATAGAAAGCGGGACGAAAGCCTTTTTTGATATTACAACACACGTTTACCAAGATTTTGGACCCAACAGGGCCAAGCAGGCCCATGCATGGCCTACATAATCGTGCCGGGTTGTGCCGCCCATTTTCTCTATTTTTAGGCCCAAACCGGCCCATTTACTTCGTGTCGTGCCATGGTCGTGCCATCCCAGAAAAGCCCCGCCCACGTCCCAAATGAATCCGTGCATGAATAGCTTACTTGAAGTCTAACAGCGTACATGCACTGATGCACATGATTTGATTGGTTTGCAGTGAACTAACACTGAGATGATAAGTAGGTCGTGCGATCTCGCGACTCATGACACTGGGTTGGCCTACCTGATATTTGTCCGGTGGCATGGTACAAAACACAGCTAGCTAGCGTTTGTTGTGTTGTTGCCTGGAGCCGGAGGAATTGGATCCTTTTCAATTTAATTAAGGGTCATCCATATTTGTGCCCTTAACTCGAACCCACTACTTAAATTTACTCTTAACTTTTTGATATGCTCAAGTTTGCTCCTAAAAAGCATTTTAGGTCACAAGAATGCCCTTCCATCTGGTCAAAGTTGTTTGACTGAAACTTTTAAAATTCATAACAAATTCATATGAACTTAGAAGAATGCAAAATAGGATATAAAAATGTTCATAAAAACATCACCTATATATGCACATATCATTTACGTTCATGGCAAATACACAATATTCCTTGCCTATTACAGGCTGGCTTATCATATATTGAGAACCTTTCATACTACGGTAAGAACCTAACGATTTTCCGTAGCTTATAAATGCATTTTGCAGGCAGTCGTTGAGTAGCCGCAACGCGACGTGCGGTACAAAACCGTATTCCGTACGTATTAACATGGCGCGGTGCACAAGCATGCGCAGTACCTAGGGTACGGTGGTACCTCCTCCTACTCTCGGGGACCGCCCGTGCCGTGCTCCGTCGACCGTCACTTCACCGGCCGCTCGTGGTTGCGGGGTGTCATCGTGTCGTTGCACTGCCTGGAAGTCAGGGCGCGTCAATGGCTACATCTATATGTCAGCCGTTTGCCACGAGCCGTTGTGAGACATCACATGAGCCAGCACCTGCATGCGCGCATGGAGCAGAGTGCTCAGCTTCTGACGCCAACATGAGCCAGCACCTGCATGAGCCGGAGGACGCGGGTGCCGCCATGGCCGGCTTCGTGGACCTCCTCCGCCAGCTCGGGGACCTCGCACAGTACGTCGCTCATGCCCTGTCTCGCCATCCCTCCGTCCTGCTGCATACTGCAACAACTGCAAATTCACTAAACTAGCTCCTGACCTTCTTCAGGCTCGCCGCAGAGGTGTTCCACGGCCTGCACAACCAGGCCACGGCGGTGTCCACTCGGGCGATCGGCCTCACGGTGGGGGCGCAGCGGATCGAGGCGCAGCTGCCGCTCATCGAGGAACGTTTCCGCCGTCGTCGGAGTGCACGGCCCTGCTTCCTGCAGCAGCAGGACGTCGCCGTTGCCTGCAGCAATTCAGTCTTGTCGTCAGGCATTCGGTCAGAAGGTTTGTGTGGTGTCGCAGGCCACGGCGTGGATCGGCGCCGCCCGAGTGCCTGGCTGGTGAACCACAGCGTGATTGTGGTGGGAGGAACGAAGTCTCGTTCCATGGCGGAGCACATCCGGCGGTGCCGCGGGCCTCCACAGCTGTCCCTGCTTGACAAGTAGTAACACCTGCTCCCGTGTCTAGGAAAACCTTAGCAGCTGCCTCAGAAGATGATATTTTCCTGGTTAATTTTGGGTGCAGGTATGATACTTGTGGCGAGGGGGCGTGCCTGAAGCGATACACAGACCCGTCCTTCTTCAGAGCCCAGTCTGCCAAGCATGAGCTTTTCTTGCAGGAAGCCAAACCAAAGCTTCAGAGTTCACACAAATGCTCCAAGTAAATTTTTTATTTATTTCTGAAGCTCATTTCTCCCATTTCCATCTTCCGGTCTCAGTTTACATTCTTTAGCATCCAAATTAACTTCCAATTTGTACCTCCTGCAGATTCAAAACAGACGCGTTGCTCGATACGCTCCGGCAACTGAAATATCGACACATCATCGGAAGAATCAGGCGTCAAATGCACAGCTCTCACAATCAGGATTCGCCAGAAGATGAAGCATCCGAAGCACACGTTTTGTCTCCATCGGATTCGCCTGAAACATCAAATACCAAAGTGCCATGCCCTTCGGTACCAGTGAACAAGGAGAGGAGCAGTGTCCTCGTCCAGAGGACCAGTTCGTTCGGGGCATGGCTCTCTCCGGATGCAGCTTCTACTCATGCGTCTGACATCATACAAGAAACCAATGCTGATGGATTTGCCAGCCATGGCGCAAACAAGGCCGATGAGAATGCCAACATTGCGACAAATGCTCGTAGCGCCCTTATCGACTTCATCGCCTCAAGGGTCGAAAGCTCGCCGAGGAAGCTCTCTGTCAGGAAGCATAGTGATCCTTTAACGGAATCCTTCCGGAACATGGCTAAGAAGGTGCTGCTTGAGAATGAATCAGCACATTCTTCACAACGAACCAGTGAATTCTGAAGACATGCCAGATCCAGATGAAGTTGCATTTTACAGCAAAAGCGCCGAGGAGACTTAACAAGAGGCGACCTCGGAGCAATGTGACGAACCTTGTGAATAACCTTGTCCGCCTGCGCGTCGGTGAAGAAGAAGCAAGCGGCGGCATCACTGATCAAAACACAAAAGTGACTAATCTGCGTATGTTGTATACCAGCGGTATTGAGTTGTGATGCTTCTGTGCCGGACAGTAAACAGTGCCATTTACATGTACTGTCGTTGTGCCTATTCCTCCTATGCAATGACTTTTTTTTTTCCCAGCGAATCGGCCTTCAGGCCCCGCTTTATATAGAAAGCGCAGGTGTCGACAACATCCTTCGGGTATCATCAGCTACATACAACTCGTTTGGTTGGGACACTGGTAACGTATTCAGTGGTGTAATGAGAATACGATGTATTAGATCAGGGTTTGAGCGATTACACGATGTGTTTGGTTCAAGCAAGGGAAGAGGAAACCGTAGCCTACTGCCGCCGGCCTTGTAGAATACGCTGGATGACGGATGGCTGCCCGCGATGGCTTGCAACCAAAAAATGGAGCACCATCTTCTCACGGCGGCGCTGCTGCTCACAGTGGCGAAGGGAAATCAGCGGCGCAACTGCGTGACGGCAGCAGCGGGAGAACGGCGGCGCTGCTGGTCACGGCGGACGGAGATCCCCGCGCCGCTGCTCGCGGTCAAGGGAGATCGCCGGCATCGTCGCCCATGACGGAGAAGGGAGAGGGCCGGCCGTCGGCGTTCTTGCCGACGGCGACAGAGGCGAAGGAAGATCTCCGGCGCTGCTGAATGCTGCTCGTGGTGAAGAAAGTATCTGGCGAGTGGAGAATAGAGAGAGGGGATCGATACCGGGCGAAAGGTGTTTTCGATAACAGTGCGTATGGGCTGTTTTCAATTCTGCGAAGAGCCGTTTCCGATTACACGGGATCTGAAACCAGCCCGACTCAAACAAACGCAGGTAACGTAATCAGCAGACGGTGTAATCAGAAGACGGGAAAAAAATCGGCAACCAAACGCGTCGATAGTGTAAGCAAAACAAAAAAAAACCTCCGGCCTGAAATTCATGCTAATATCACCTGTGATTGCAATGGCTATCAGTCAAGGTGCATAAGGGGTCTGTGATTGCAATAACTGAACCAAAATTAATATGATAAACCATGCAGCTAAAAAATATATTTCAAGTTATCCAAAAACATAAGACTGGAAAGATTCAGGCAAGGATGTTCATGCTGATATCATTTCGTACTGCAAGAGCACAAGGCGCGCCACATCATTTTGTACTGGGTGATCAGCCATCTCCTCAAGCTCTTTTTCTTGGTGATCGTTGTCACCGTCTCTGTAAGGGGACCTATACTCTTCTTTCCCCTCTCAAACATCCTGGGATTCTCTCTGCTGAACTCTATTGTTGGTGTGTTGGCGGAGGAGATCCGACAGACTTGCTCTGTGATGGCAGTCTCTGCAAGCTCCACCTCCGGAGCCGTAGCATCTTCACATCCAATAGCGGCATGGATTCTGGTGAGACTAGAGAGATGCTCAATGCCAAATTCAAAATCTCCATAAAGAGACAGCATCTCTAGAGCGTTGAAGTGGAGCCGAAGCCCCCGCAGCCGTGGCATGGCTCCTCGATCAAACTGCAGCTCATTTCCACCAGCCTTGCATGTGAACCAGAACACCTTAAGACACGGAAAGGCGCCACTGCAAATTATCACCCTTCTTCTTTGTCTTCTGGAAGATGAGTGCGTGTCCGTCATGGGAGCAGCAGGTCCTGAAGATACTAACTGGAGAAGGATAAGATGGGGCGCGGACGCGATGATACTCAGACCTTGCTCTCCCAATTGACTAATTTCAATATTCAAGTGGGTAACACAGGTGGCCATACAAAATGCAGTACTTCCCAGGATTGCACCAGATATAGTCAGTTCAAATCTTTGCAACTGGTACGGGGGACACAAGTTCAGTTGGCCAACCAAGTCACCATCAAGACAATGCAGAGATAGGGACCGAAGGTTAGAGTGTCCAACCACCTTGAGGAAATCAACGATGGCACGTGCACTGTCCACAGATGGGTCTAATCCATCAAAGCTCAAGCTTTCCAATTTCACCTGGTAATTCATGGATAGCAGCCCCTCTAAGTCCCAAGTACCTTAGTAGAATCAGCCCTCCAATGCCTTTCAGATGGTGGCTTCTCAAAATACCATTATCTTCCACATCGAGTACTCGTAGAAATTTGAAGGTTCGAAGAGCAGGCTTCCCTTTTCTAACCTTAGGATATGTGAGGAGGGTTGTCCATCCAGCACGCCCGCAAACTTGGAGGGTTCGCATGCTAGATAGGTGCAGGGTTACTGAGAGCAGCTTGCCGGCTTCATCTTCCTTACTGCAGCAATCGAATGAGAACCGTGGAATCAGGTACCATGGAGTTAGTCCAGACCTCATATCTGCACTCGTCGTCGCAAAGTTGCCTTCCGTAGACAAAGTTTTGATGAAGTCAAGGATCACACCATGCACCACACATCCTACAGCCTGGCCATCTTCGTAGCCGAACACTGGCTGAATCAGCCGCCTACAGATGAGCTCATTGAAATAGCTTTCTCCTGTTCTCCACAAGTTTTCTTCATGTCTTCCTAAGAAAAATCCCTCAGCGATCCATAGCCGTATCAAACGGTCTTTCTTGATGGTATAATATTCTGGAAAAACACCGAGGTATACAAGACAAGACTTCAAAGGGGCAGGTAGCTCATCATAACTCATGCGCAATAACATTCTCATCCCATCCGATGTGGAACATTGGTCTGATGTTGAAAGGATACGTCTCTCACGAATCTCTGGCTCAGCTAGTCCTGCAGATTTCCTGCCGGCTGCAATAAGTATTGCCAATGGCATGCCCCCACACATTTTCAACAACTCATTTTCAGCGGGCCTTTTTGCCTCGTGAAATAAAGTCTTGGATTCTTCCTTGCTAAGAGGCTCCATCTGGTGGATGAAATCAATTGGGCGTGTAGAACAACATTTGGCTACGTCGCTGATGCAAGTTGTGATCAATACTCTACTTCCAAGATCATTCTCAGGCAAAACAGAATTAAGAACATCCCATGCCGAGATGCTCCAAATGTCATCAATTAAGATGAAATACCTGGTATATAGAGGAACATGGTAAAAATTATCGGCTAATATATGATCAATTTATACAGATGACTTATCGCAAGCTGGTTCTGTTTTGTTACTTATCTACTCAATAATTTCGAGAGTCAGTTAGATCCAACTGAATGCCTCTATTGGTTGCCAATACATCACATATGCATTTGTTATGCTGATACTCCCTCCGTTCTCAAATAGATGACCCAACTTTGTACTAAAGTTAGTACAAAATTGAGTCATCTATTTTGGAACGGAGGGAGTACTTTTAAGCAGGAAAAGTGCTAAATTTTTATATATATTTTTCCTGTTGATTACTTGTTTGGTCTGCATTGATAAAAAAGATTGACAAAACACAACAAATACAGGGGATAAAAATGCTGAAAGTTTGATCTTTTTATCATGATTATCTTGTGATGCATCAAATAACATTACCCGTTATTAACTTGACGTGGTCTCAGATAAATAGAATGGGAAAAGCACGATGAATACACCTATGAATAGCCTCAGTCTGCATTCGCTGATGCTCTTGTGCATTTTATTGCTACATGAAAGTACAGTAAATATGTCTATCTGCATTAAAACAATATAAACGAGAAATACCCCTGAGCTCAGTTACGACTTGATTCATTTCAGGAGCTTCTGTACCATTCAGAGGAATAGTGCCCTGGGGCTTTACTTGGTGAAGTATATCCAGCCGAGTGGCCACTAGAGACGGTTTTCAGCCAAGAGTGACGAAAGCTTGGCACTCGAACTTGCATTGAAGCTTTGCATATACCTCCTTGGCAAGAGTAGTCTTGCCAAGGCCTTCCATTCCGACGATAGATACCATCTTTAGCCTCGCCTGTGTGGCAGTCAGATGCATGAGAAGCTTACTACTTGGTTCTTTCAGAGCAATGAGGTCACGGGTTTTCTCCTCATAAATCAATGGACAATCAACGGAGGCTGTACTGAGCTTATCAGTAGAATGTTTCAAGACCTCACGCGTTTCCCGTATCTTGGCCTTGTAGTCCTGGATTAGTTTTTCCTGCAATTCATCCATGTCCTTTCCGGGCTTCCCATGGACCAAAGTTTCCACCTC
Organism: Triticum aestivum; assembly: GCF_018294505.1. Classification (NCBI taxonomy): domain Eukaryota; kingdom Viridiplantae; phylum Streptophyta; class Magnoliopsida; order Poales; family Poaceae; genus Triticum; species Triticum aestivum. Next base: position 40,428,255 of record NC_057799.1, on the reverse strand, counting down.
GCTGACCAGCTCACATGTTCGATCCATAGCCCTCAAAAAAAAAAACATGTTCGATCCATCCACACTGACTGCTCAAGACTCATCGGTGGCCCAAACTTATATGGGAGATCCTTTTTAAGGCTCTCCAGATCTTTATGTAAATCATCAATGATCTTGAAGCGATCTTCAGTTGGACTGAGAAGGTCGCACCACGTGAACTGCTCAAGCACATTGCGGATCCGGGACTTGAACAAAGCAGTCATCTCTCTCTCCGAGAAATATGTGGCCTTTGGCTCGTCGATCCACTCTTCGATGTCAAAGACCAAGTCCCTGGCAAACTTCGTCCACAATAGGGCATGCCGATCCATCACCCGCCCCCGGCCAAGCTTGTCGAAACCCTTCTTTAGGTTCACCACGCCTTGACATAACACCTCCATCATCTTGGGATGATTCTTCTTCAGTTTTGTGGAGCTGAGCTTGGCGAGCACGGAGTCGATTGATCCTGTCACCATAGGCTCGTCCACCAAACTGAAAAATCCTCTCTCTCTCGCCGAATTCATCTTGTGCGTTTCAATCTCTCGATCTACCATTAGGGAAGTAGTGTGGCAGCCGTACACCACAAATCGACCTCGCGCTACCAAGATGTGGCCGCCGCCCGCTGCCTATGTGAGGTCGCCGGCGAAAACCAGCCTCGTACAGATGCCGCTTGTCGTGACTTGAAAAAGAACCAAGCAAACTAGACCAATAGGGGGAGAAGCCCCGAAAAGAATTAAGAAGGATAAAGCCGTCGCTGCTTGCCACTGCTGGCCGTCGTTGCTGCCGCTACTCGCTCGCCGCTGATTTCGCAAGCCGCCACCGGCAAGGAGCGCCCCCAGGATTCGATCCGCCGTCGATACCGGCGAGGAGCACCGCCCAGGATTCGATACGCTTCCGCTGCCGGCGAAGAGCGGCCCCAGATTAGAGCCGCTGCCGCCGCCGCCGCCGCGCCGCCAAAAAACGGGAGAGACAGGGAGAAGGATGGGGTAGGATTTTTTCGGGTGAGTCGTTGAGGTTCCGTGAGAATTGACTCACGCACGGTCACGTGAGGGAGTGTCTTTGGTCTGTGCCCCAGCTAAATCATCAAAATTTTGATATGAACCTTTCCTCCGATATAAAATAAGTGTCGTCACTTTAAACTTTAGTTGTATATGATGGTCAAACACTTTTGTGGTATTCATTTTCATCAAATGTGTAGAAAAACTATGATAAAAATGAAACTATGATGAGAAAGGGTTGAGAAATAACAAATAAATTCTACTGAAGTCCATGACTCCATTGTCCCTCTTGTAATGCATTTTTCATGACTACTGCTATCTTCAGTTTTGTATGCAAAGCAATTATCAAAATTATAATTTGCAGCTATACTCGGCCATCAATATTAATCGAGGCTAAACTCTCCATTATATACTCCTAGACAGCAGTGGCGGAGCTTCACGAAAATACATGAGCGGGCCGACGGGTCCTAGCTGGAGGAAATTACTGCTAGGTTGTTATTCCATGGCTGAATAGTAGGTGTAGATCGATTTGCACAACTGGGCGGGCCAGGGCACGGGTTGGCCCAGCCGTAGCTCCGCCACTGCTATACAGGTCAGATCTTCAGGAGATGGAATAAACATAGGTTTTCAAAGGATCACAAGTTTATCATATAAACTACAGGTTAGACCTAAAGAAGACATAACTGCAAATGTAATCTTCAACAGCTGCCTGGTCCAGGAGTAAAGGACTTTTTTCTTTGCAAATCATCCAGCCATGATTATGTTAGTCTCAAATCTTCACTCATGTGTTTGCCTCACACTAGCAACCACAGACATTAACTACCCCTTTGCGTGCATGACCGTGTGATTAATAATCACATGTACGTGCGCCATATTAATTAACGCGACATACGAGGAGACAAGCTGGATCGCAACATTGGCTTAAGCAGTATTAATATTTTACCTTGGTACCTGTAATATGGGTGTATGGCATTGGATGCAAAACTAGAGGGAGTACAAAAACCTTTTAGGGTGCACATTTAGTATCTGGTTCTCTTTTTGACATGGGTTCTCTTATGTTGGAGAACATGCTTTCCTCGGCTCAAGCCAGCTTCATCACCACTCGTTTCAGCTTTGAGAAAGTTAGGACCGCCCTCCTCACCATGACCGACTATTGAAATCCCGTGCCATATGGGTTCGGCCTTGTGTTCTTCAAGAAGAATAGGGATCTTGTTAAAGATGACCAACTCTCACTTGTTAACCAATCCTTTGATTCAAACCATCGATCCTGGACGTTTGAATAGGGTGTTTATCATTCTCTTGCCTTAAGAAGGTAGGTGCTACTAACCCAGATAATTTTAGATTGATTTCTCTACGAATTGCAACATCAAAATCAGTTCCAGTTGCCTAACTTCTTTGCTCAAACCATGCATCCCATCTCTTATTTACCAAGACTTATATGGGTTTGTTAGGGGCAAAAACATTACCAATTTTTTTTTATGTGTCTGATATAATCCAAACCTGCTACAAAAGGGGAAAAACTTAGATACCTCTAGTCAATTGTTTTAGATAACTAGGCTTACAACCTAGATTCCTCTAGTCAATCCTATGCAAAAAGAAGTATCAAACATACATAGTCTTTACTTCAAAGAAAAAACCAGAAATGTCATATAGAGTTAGGGAATGGATTAGAGTCAACAAATGAGGCAGGTTCATTAATAACTAAATTTACATATTAAAATAAAATAAAACACTGCCTTCTTTACTATATCTTGCACACATGTTTTGGCCTTGCTTATGCGTTCATAACTCAAAATCGGTGATCTAATGGCCGCCCCCAACTAAACATACCAATAGTCACCAAATTCATATGGGCTACTTAGGAGTACACAATAATCCTCTTAAGATCGATCTTTTTTAAAGTTTTCGAGGAAGTATATATTACAGCAATCGCGCCTAGGGCATGGCCAATGCATAGCCCCAGGGTGATGCCTCACATGCCATGTAGGATCGGATGTTAGGAAAAGTAGGTTCGGATAGGGAAGCGGGATCCTCTGCAGGAGGCGGGTGCTTGGAGAGAAAAAGTGTGGTCCGGTGCATAAAGTTAGAAAAGTTGAAGTGGAGAGTAGGGATGCATGTGTAGTGAGAGTCTACTTTATATTCTTTGATGATGCCCACTAGTAGTAGCTTGCATTGGAGAGAGAAAAATCATATAGATGCTTGAAGCTACTTTTTATCATGTGCCATCTCTATCCATATGCCACCATTGTACATGCCCTTAGAGTATAAATGAAAGGAGTGAAACAAAGTGTCGATTCTGGGAAACATGGGTTTCCTTTCAAGAGGTTTGGTGTAAGACTTTTTATGTGAGGCTCCGTTTTTGGTTTCGTGAAGTTGGGGCCTTTGATCCATGTAGCCACTTAGATTTTCTGGTACTTTTGTTAAAATTAGGTTAGTTGGAGACCCGGTTGTTTTTTATTGGGTTTTAGTATTGCATAAAAGCACTCATACAAACAAGGTTACATCCATACAATTGACTTCTTAGTATTGGATAAAAAATTCAAATGAATGTCAATTGACTTTTAGCTAGATGTGAAATAGACACACCCATTATTTATAATAAACTTTTATACTTACTTATAAATCATTCTTATAATATCACAATCGTAGTTAATGTACTTTTGTACGTAATTTGTGATATTAACTAGTTGATAATTATGCTAAATATTAATAACGGTCTTGTTTAACAAAGATGTTGTGTGCTTAATTTGAAATGTGTTTGTAATGGAAGTTACATCATTTTTTTGCTACATTAAGCCCTAAAAGATATTTAAAATTAATCTCCATAAATATGAGAAAAATAATAAACACACAATTATATTCTTTTACCGATTTATTTCTTATACTTACATGAACATAGTGTATATATCTATTTATGTATCTCTCAAGTATCCTGGTAGAGATCTCTGAAGCGCTTGGTCTAAAAAAATATCTTGATATCGGTTTATAGTTTATATAAATAAGAAAATTCTAGAGCATATAATTATTTACAAGAAGCTTGCCACCAAATCATTAGCATGTCGAATTATCCTTTCTAGATGAAATGTGTTGTTGAACATGTGTACATGTACGTAGGTCTGGGTTCTGTATGCAGTACCTGTAGTATCTGTCTCCCTCTGTATGTACGTGGAGACAAGATACCGGTCGCACCCCTTGTACCTATATATATGTGCCTAGTGCACGATCAATCAATTATCGATGCACCAAATCATTCTCTACATGGTATCAATCGCAAGTCTATCTTCCAGCTTCCGCTAACCCTAGCCGCCGCCTCGGGCCGCCGCCGCCGCCGCGACATCCCGCCGCCGCCACCGCCGCCCCAAGCCGCCGCCACCACCCCTCCTCCCCGCGCGCCACCTCCCCACCGCGCGCCTCCACGTCGCGCCGCCCCTTCCCGCCGCGCCGCCCCTTCCCGCCGCGCCGCCTCTCCCGCCTCGGGCCGCCGCCGCCCCAAGCCGCCGCCACCACCCCTCCTCCCCGCGCGCCACCTCCTCACCGCGCGCCTCCACGCCGCGCCGCCCCTTCCCGCCGCACCGCCTGCCTCCCGCCGCCGCGCCGCCTCTCCCTAGCCGCGCCGCCGCCTCCCTCCCCACAATCTCATCGCCATGTCTTCCAACGCCTCCACCTACTCCAACCCCTTCGTCGTCGACCCTACCGAGATCCGCGACATCAACGTCCATGCACGCGTCCCCGTGACCCTCGACGCCTCCAACTCCACGTACTTCGCGTGGAAGACGTACTTCACGCTGCTCTTCCGCGAGAACAATCTCGTGGATCACGTGGATGGCACCGTGGACTCCCGCACCATGGTGGACGACGCCGAGTGGACCGCGATCGATGCCACGATCATCCGGTGGTTCTTCACCACCATCTCCAAGGACTTGTTCCACACGGTTGTGAGCACCGGCGATGACGCACGCGTCTTGTGGGTCAAGCTGAACGGCCTCTTCACCGACAACACGCTTCAGCGCCGTGTTTTTTTGCAGCAGGAATTTTTTGACTGTCACCAGGATGAACAGTCCATTGATGACTACTGCCGCCGCCTGAAGACGTTGGCGGACGAGCTCCGAGACATTGGAGCCAAGGTGGACGACGACCTCCTCCTCAGCACGCTCACCGCCGGCCTCAACGAGGACTTCGGCAACGCCGCCTCTAACCTCACCTTGATGCCGGAGCCCTCCTTCCCCAAGTTTGTGGCGTACTTGAGGTTGGAGGAGCGCCGGATGAAGGGGGTCAAGAAGCGTGTGCAGCACCACGCCCTCGCCGCAGGCACCTCCCGCGGCACCCCTCCACCGACCGCCCCACCCGCGCCGCACCAGCAGCCGCCGCCACCAGCGCCTCCGGGGTACTTCCCCCTCCCGCCCGCGCCTCCCGCCCCTCCCGCCGCGGGGGCGGACGCAAGCAGCAACAGGCGCCGGGGGGCCGTCAGCAGCAGCAGGTGACTCCCCCATGGACGTACGGCACCAACCCGTGGACCGGCGTCGTCCACGCCTACTCCATGCCGGTCCCTCGGGCTCCAGCTCCGGGCATCCTTGGGCCCCGCCCGGCGGGTCACCAGGCCCTCTTCGCCGGGCAGACCGCCGCTCCCTACAGCGGCTATGGTGCCGCCCCCCGCCGGCGCCCGCCTACGGGCCCGCGCCGGCCTATGGCGCCGCCACCGCGCCGGCCTATGGGACCGCGCCCTCCTACGGCGTCGCCGCCGCTCCGGCCTTCGGGGCTGCTCCCGCGCCGGCCTACAGAGGGTTCTACACTCCTCAGGCGCCGCCGCCGTGGGACCCGGCCTTGCTCGCTGCACTGCACTCCGCCCCGTCACCGAGCTCTTATGGTGGCAGTGGTGACTGGTACATGGACTCGGGCGCCACTGCTCACATGACTGCTCATCCCGGTAACCTCACATCTGCCACTCCCGTTCATACTCCCACCCGTATCACCGTTGGTAACGGTTCCTCCCTACCCATTACTCACGTCGGTCATATGTCTTTTCCTTCTACTTCCACTCCTGTGCATATGTCTAATGTTCTTGTGTCTCTTGACTTAGTCACTAATCTTGTTTCCGTTCGTCGCCTTGCTCGTGAGAATCCTATAGCTGTTGAATTTGACGATATCGGTTTTTCTGTGAAGAACGCCCATACACGGATGGTGCTCCACCGATGTGATAGCCCGGACGAGCTTTATCCAGTGCATCCCTCCGGCGCCACCACCACCCGTCGCCCCGCCGCCAGTGTCGATTTTTGGCATGCCCGTCTCGGTCATCCCAACCCCACCGTTATGCGTCAGATTCTTCAAAGTTTTTCTTTCTCATGTAATAAAGTTGACGATCACTCTTGTGAGGCTTGCCGTCTTGGCAAGCACGTTCATCTTCCCTTTAGCGCGTCTACAAACCTTTCCACCTTTCCATTTCAGCTATTGCATAGTGATGTTTGGACGTCCCCGGTTGCTAGCAACACGGGCTATTTATACTATCTGGTGATATTGGATGATTTTACTCATTATGTGTGGACCTTCCCTCTCTGTCGCAAGTCCGACGCTCTTGCCACACTCACAGCCTTTTATTCATATGTCACCACACAGTTCGGTCGTCCTATTCTCGCCTTGCAAACTGACAACGGCAAGGAGTTTGACAACGTCGCCGTCCGCAATTTACTTGCGTCCCACGACACCATCTCTCGCCTCACCTGCCCCTACACGTCTCAGCAGAATGGTCACGCCGAGCGCGTCCTTCGCACGCTTAATGACTGTGTCCGCACATTGCTCTTCCACTCCTACGTGCCTACTCGGTTTTGGCCGGACGCGCTCGCTACCGCCAGCCTCCTCATTAACATTCGCCCCTGTCGTTCCCGCTGGAACTACACCCCTCACCGGCTCCTCTTCGGTGCGGTTCCATCTTATGATGGTCTTCGCATTTTCGGGTGTCTCTGTTATCCTAGCACCGCGTCCACTGCTCCTCACAAACTCGCGCCCCGGTCCCTTCCTTGCATCTTCCTTGGCTATCCTCCCAACACCAAAGGTTACCGGTGCTATGATCCAGTCTCCCACCGCGTTTTCACTTCGCGGCATGTGTACTTTGATGAGCTCGTGTTCCCGTTTCAGCAGGTACCGTCACCTTCGGAGTCTCCTGCGGCGCGGTTCGTCCCTGCCTCCACCTCTGGCGGACCGCCCAGCCGCGCCCCGAGTCCGGCTCTGCCCGCGCTCCCCGCGCCGGCGGCCCCTGCCGCGGCCCCCGACACCACGGCCCCCGTTGCCGTGGTCCCCTCGGCTGGCCCCGCTGCGGCCCCCACCACGGCCCCCGTCGCCGCGGCCCCCGCCGTGGCCCCCGTCGCCGTGGCTCCCTTGGCGGCTCCCGTCGTCACGGCCGCACCCCTCACCGGTGTGGTCACTCGGGCTAGGACTGGGACCCTGCGTCCCAGCACGCGCTACTCGTTGGACGAGTATGCATGCGCGGCTTCTACCTCGACGCCGTCACCGCTCCCCACCTCCGCTCGCGCAGCCCTTCGGGATCCGAACTGGCTAGCTGCGATGCGTGAGGAGTTTGACGCCCTGCAGCGCAACCGTACGTGGCAGCTTGTCCCGCGGCCACCCCGTGCCAATGTCATCACTGGCAAGTGGGTCTTCCGCCACAAGACTCGCCTCGACGGTTCTCTCGAGCGCTACAAGGCGCGTTGGGTGGTGCGTGGTTTTCGCCAGCGCGCCGGCGTGGACTTCATCGACACCTTCGCCCCGGTTGTTAAACCGGGCACGATTCGCGCTGTTCTCCAGCTTGCTGTTTCTCGCGCTTGGCCTGTCCACCAGCTCAATGTGTCTAATTCTTTCTTGCATGGCCATCTCGACGAGCAGGTGTTCTGTCAGCAGCCGACTGGTTTCGTCGACACCGACTATCCGGACCACGTGTGCTTGCTCTCCCGTTCTCTCTACGGGTTGAAGCAGGCACCTCGGGCCTGGTACCAGCGGATCGCGGCCTTCCTCCAGCAACATGGGTTCCGGTCCACACGGTCCGATGCTTCCCTGTTTGTCTACCACCAGGGCCACGCCACCGCGTACCTCCTCCTGTACGTCGACGACATCATCCTGACTGCGTCCTCGCCAGCGCTTCTTCAGCAGATCACAGCTCGCCTCGGCACCGAGTTCGCCCTCAAGGACTTGGGGGCTCTCCACTACTTCCTCGGCATCGAGGTAGTGCGCCGGGCTACTGGCTTCTTTCTGCACCAGCAGAAGTACGCCTACGAGCTTCTGGAGCGAGCGGGCATGCTTAATTGCAAGCCTGCTTCCACGCCTATCGATACGAAGGCTAAGGTGTCCGCCGTCGAGGGCTCTCCGGCGTCTGACGCTCCCTTCTACCGCTCCATCATCGGTGTGCTTCAGTACCTCACACTGACGCGTCCGGACATTCAGTATGCTGTCCAGCAGGTGTGCCTTCACATGCATGCTCCTCGTGACACCCATTGGGCTCTCGTGAAACGTATACTTCGGTACATACGTGGCACCACAGCCATGGGTCTCACCCTGACGGCCTCGCCGGACACCAGCCTTGTCGCCTACTCCGACGCCGACTGGGCCGGGTGTCCCGACACTCGACGCTCCACTTCCAGCTACTGCGTCTACCTCGGGCCCTCTCTGATTTCGTGGTCGTCTAAACGACAACCCACGGTCTCACGATCGAGCGCCGAGGCCGAGTATCGGGCCGTGGCCAACGCCATCGCGGAGTGTTCCTGGCTACGACAGCTACTCCAGGAGTTGCTATGTGAGGTCACCAAGGCGACGCTCGTCTACTGTGATAACGTCTCCGCGGTGTACCTCGCTGCCAACCTTGTCCATCACCGACGGACGAAGCACATCGAGCTCGACATCCACTTCGTCCGGGAGCACGTCGCACTTGGTCGTGTTCGTGTTCTACATGTGCCCACCGATCAGCAGTTCGCCGATGTGATGACGAAGGGACTACCCACCTTGACTTTCGAGGGCTTTCGGTCCAGTCTTTGCGTCACCGGCGACGCTTCGACTGCGGGGGGTGTTGAACATGTGTACATGTACGTAGGTATGGGTTCTGTATGCAGTACCTGTAGTATCTGTCTCCCTCTGTATGTATGTGTATCTTAGGAGACAAGATACCGGTCGCACCCCTTGTACCTATATATATGTGCCTAGTGCATGATCAATCAATTATCGATGCACCAAATCATTCTCTACATGTGTCTCACATGTACATCCGGTTCAAGAATCCAATGATGCATACATATGCTTTATTTTGTAACAAAGATGACCTTCATATATAATATAACATGTAGGGAATTCATTGGAGAGGCACTAGCAACCTAATTAAACTAGCCACACGCATATCAAAATGATTAATTTGCACACTATTGGTATGTGGCATGGACGAGCAACTCTAACCTATTAATTAACTCAGTGCCTAGTGTCAGTTTCTATTTTCTGCATGTTTTTGGTTTTACGGAAAATTTATACCAAACAAAGTCCAAACACGACGAAACTTTACGGTGATTTTTTTGGACCAGAAGGGACCCTAGAAGCTTCGGAAGAAGGCCAGAAGATGTACGAGAGAGCCACAAGCTCAAAAAAAAATTCATCCTTATTGAAAGTATGTGCTAGATTAACCTAACACATGATTTATGCTTGTTGTGTTCCAATTATGTTGGACGTCTTTCTGGGCGGTTTGACGCGTACGAACGACTCAGGTGCACACAAACTAGCACGCATTTGCTAGCTACCTGCAAGTAGTGCACATCCACGACAACTTATTTTGCTCCGTATGTAGTCTTTTATTGGAATCTCTAAAAATACTTGTATTTAGGAACGAATGGAGTACACTGCATATGCATGCATGCCGAGGAGCCTGAGCACAAAAAGGTGGAGAGCGATCCCAGAAACAGCCAGATAGTCGCCTCAAACCCTGCCTCAAACGAGAGAAACCGCCTAAATCCCGCCCCATGCAGGGCAGATTGAAGATTTTTGAGAAAACGACAAATCAAGCCATTTTTACCTTAATCTGGGCAGATTTTCAGGCAACATGCCTAAATCCGGGCGGGTTCTTGGTCATGCCTGGTTGGATGGCCCAAGTTTGGGTAGATCTCCTCTGCACAGCAGCAGGCCTGGCCAGGCCGCTTGCACACAGTCGGCCCATCTTTTTCATTTAAGCAGAACCTACCCATATACTCACTCACTCACTCACTCACTCACTCACTCGGTCCATCCATTTCATCTTTCTGACCCCCAAAAGAAAATCCATTTCATTTTTCCAACTTGTCTACATTTTCATTATCAAGCATTTATTGTTGGCATTTTTTTGGTTTCTTAAAATTGATTGTTCCCATTATCCTTGAATAAACATGACCTAGCCCATTTATGCATACATTAAGCCAAAAAGAATACGAATACACATTATTGATCTGCAAGAGATAATTTTGACTCGAATGCACATTACCGATCTGCAAGAAGAGATGATTTTGACGCGAATTGAATAATCACAGTGAATCAATCACAATGGAAGACAAATGTATGTAGAGGGTGTTTATGCACACATGAAAGTCCTTACTGGTCAAAGATTATTTATTTGTTTGTACATGACCAGTAATTAGTTATAACGGTACCAATCATCACAGTGAGCATTCCTCCTCTTTTTTTTTGTAAATATTGATTCTCGAGACAGAAGGACAACAAATTCTCTTGTTTTTGTTGTTGATTGATGCCTACACACTTTTGCTTTTACTTTCAAAAATCCTGGTCAATCCAATCTAAATCAAGGAGGAAAACAAGAAAGACATTTTAGCTCTCAAATTGACGGTTCGTTTGGTTGGGGACAACACAGACTTCTATTTTTTTATAGAACTGCCCATCTGAACTTCTCTTCATTCAAAGCGGAACAAGTCCAACATATCCGTGGCGACAATCAGAAATTCATCATGGATACTACTCTACATCATAGGTGCATGAATCAACAGCTAAAGCAAAGGCATTTTTCTTTTTAGCACATTGGAGCGCCGCAACATTGGCCTTCCTCCGCCCGTAAATGAGTTTGAAACCCTGAAATTCAACGGTTCATGAATTGAATTGCACAGTAGATTCCATCCACTCGTGAATGAAGATAATAAAATACTGATATCCTTTCACGCACGCGCGCGCGCACGTTTGGAAAACTGGAAACCACTCCTCATGCATGCACGTACCCTTCCGCCCGCCCTCGTGCTCCTTTGAACCAACCAAACTCCTCTATCATCACCTTCTTAGATCCTTCGAATATACACATATATAACTCACAATTGCACGCACCCAGGAGCATATATATAACACGCAGAGCCCGATCAGGACTCAGTAAACCAGATTCCTAATCCACTACATCAAGCAGCTCGCGTTAGCCACAGCTCTCGCACGCCAATGATGAAGATGACGCACGACGACTACGTCCACCTCTGCCTCATGGCGCTCGCCTCCGTGGCCACCGGCGGCGACCAAGCACAGGCAGCGGAGGGGCAATGGCTGCATACCGTGACTGCGGCGGCGCCAGCAGCCTGCGAGCTTCGGTTCCGGTGCTCCGTATGCGGCAAGGCGTTCCCGTCCCACCAGGCGCTCGGCGGGCACAAGGCCAGCCACAGGAAACGGGCGGCGCTCGTGCTGCCGCTACAAAGCGTGTCGCCGGCGGAGGAGGCGGTGGCATCGTCGACGTCGTCTGGCGTCGGCGGGCACAGGTGCTCCGTGTGCCACCGGAGCTTCGCGACGGGGCAGGCGCTCGGCGGACACAAGCGGTGCCATTACTGGGACGGGCTGTCGGTGTCGCTGACGGCGTCGGCGTCGGGTTCCGGGTCGTCCGCGAGGGATTTCGACCTCAACCTGACGCCGGTGCCGGAGAAGGCCGCCGCCGGCATGCGAAGGTGGGGAGAGGAGGAGGAGGTGCAGAGCCCCTTGCCGTTCAAGAAGCGGCGGCTGTCAAGTCCTTCCTTGGAGCTTAATTTAATACTCCTTGATTAAGTGTGCTAGAGCTGTCGGTCCCACCGTTCATTCTTGTTTATTTCCACTTTTGTTTTTGAGCCTATTGTTTATTTCCACTTGAGAGCTCCGTTTGTGATTACCCCTTGATTTGTACCGCATCTCCTGATTCATTTGTGACTTTTGGTCAACTGCTAACACATTTGATGCAATAAATTTGGCACAGGATGGTTGTTCAATAGATGATGGTTGGTCAATCTATTTGACTTTATGTATCCCAGTGATTCTTTCTGACTTTATGTAAGTTTGAGAAATGAAATGTGATCCTTAATCAGAAAGCTTATTACCAACGAGGAGTTTCCTTCAACTCTAGTATCTTTGACGATCAAAGAAGCACAATAAAAGTGAAGATTCAACTCTAGCTAAGGTTAATTTCAAAAAACTTATGACGAAATCAAGTGAGCTTGTCTCTCTTATGTTCTGCTCATGAAGGATTTCCCTGAACATTATGTCCAATGGATTAAGCATAATGTCCAGGGTGGTGATGTAACAATCATGGTTAATGGTCAATTAAAGCCCTATTTTTAAACACAGAAAGGATTGAGGTAGGGGGACGCCTTCTCACCTAATAGGTAAAACATAGGTGTAGACGTCTGTTACAGAAGCTAATTCATAGACCAAATGATAGTGGTTTAATTAGTGGTGTAAGTGCCATGGCTGTAGGGCTTAGCAAGTTAGCATGCTCCAATATGTTCATAACAGTCTTTTGAATGGAAACGGATTCAATTCATAAAGTGCAAACAGTTTAAAAGATATCCGCTATTTATTAGAGAATTTTCCTGGTCTAAAGATCATTTTTAATAAAAGTGAATGTGATGCTTTGGAGAAGTTAGATCTGATTTAGACGCTTATAGAGACAATTTAACATGGTTGCTAGAGTTCTTTCTATGAACCTTGGCATTCCCTCATTATGCTAAATTAAGAAATGGTGATTGGAATAAAGTAGAAGGTACAGTACGAACTGGCAAGGCAAAATGATGTCCTATGGTGCCAAATTATTTTTGCTAAGATCTTGTCTCGGTAATACTCCATAGGGATTTTTATATTACTACCTTAGGCCTAGTTCCTTTGGTGGCTTCTCCCATAAGCCTCCCCTCCTCGGCTTCTCCCAGAAGACAACTCTCCCTCCCAATTCGTTTGACTGCCTTCTGCACAATCCTCTGACCATATTGTCCCTCTTATATGTGCTCTCTACACATCCACTTACGTGTGGGGCCCACCCGAAGAAAAAGGAAAAACAGCTCTCCCCCCTTTCTGTCAATTACACGTGGGACACGAGCTAAACTAAAAAAGGAAAAAAAATCCTCTCTCTCTCTCTCTCTCACTCTCACTTACATGTGGGACCGGAAAACAAGAAAAATGAAACGAATTAGCATAACTTGAACTTTCGTGGTTGGGATTGCAGCTCAGTCGCAATCTTTTGGTGTTCAATATGCTCCCCTAGCTTCTACCCCACCGCTCCTCAAGTTGATCATGCAGCTTGTTGCACTTTCTCCATGCAAAACAAGCTCTTGTGTTTTTCTCTTCTAGCTTCTTTTGTGGTTCAAGTTGTTGCAATAGCACCCATACAAGAAAAAAAAAGCTTGCACAACAATATAATGTATTGCAGTAGCGTTATATAAGAAAGCGAACATCAAGTGAAAGCATTAATCATGGTTAACAAAGCTACAAAATACACTATCTTAGAATGGATCCTAAAAATTATAATTCCTGGCACAGAATGGACTCAAGAAGATGGCTCGTCAAATCCACATTTACAGCATGATCCATACTTACAATTGTGATTACATATCATGGGTACACGATGACTATGTTTAAGAAATAAAAAATGTCTTGGGTCAACATCTATGCAATTTGGAGGACTTGCTAGGTCTATACAACACAGAACAACATGCAAAGCCAAGAATGCAAATGTCACGTCAACTCAAAGCAACCAGGAAATTGAATACATTGGTGCCAATAAAATGATCATGCTCTTGGATGATCCCCTTAATGGTTACACAAAACGGAAAAAATAGCGAAGAAATCTGGATGAAGAAAAACTATGTATCAAGATCGACCCACACAAAATAGAAAAAAAGGACCACACGACTTAAACTAGCAAAACTTATCCTCACGCATGGAACTCCACAAAGTTTGGAGGGGCTCTTGGACGGATACCTTCTCCCCACGTAAACCTTCTCCTGATACGCTCTTTGCTCTCAGCCAAATCCATCCCCACTTGAAGTAGGGACACGATGAATAGGAGATTTGGATACCTCGCGATGAATAGAGGGGAAATGAGGGAGCTTCATGGGAGAAGACTGACAGACATGCCTAGGTGATAGGCACGGGTGCATAGGACGGTAAGACAAAGAAGTATGTGGTCTAGTTTAGCATAGTGAATGTATGAACATCATGGGACCCACTCTTGCTTTATGTCGTATTAATTCGGTTCAATCAATGCATTCTCGTTTTCCGCAAATAAAAACAAACAAAAGTGATTTTTATAGGTTGAATTTTGTGTGAATCCTAAAGAAACTTTACAGCAATAAGTAATTGTGATAGTTCATTTACCCATGTGTGCACGTAAAAAACCCAACTATTTACAGTATTGTTGTTTTTCAGTCGAGTGGTTTACAATTCACTTTCATTCAAATATGTGGCCATTCGTTTGAGATGGTGCTTTCGGGCCCTTTTGTGATGTCAGGCACACCTTTGTTGTCGGATCAACCCATTACAGTCCATTTTTGGTTAACTGTCTTTCACCCTTTGATATTCCATTTCCGTGATTTCCCATTTCTTTAGGCGTATTGTTCGAAAAGTTCATGGCGATTGCGAGCTCTTCGCCCTCACTTGATTTTCGCACTGGTGTCTTGTGGTTTCAGTTGTTGTAGTCGTCTTCACCCATCCCCTGTTGGAGTTCTTCCTAATCTAGCGGTTTGATTTTATTCCTCTGCTGCGGATGTAGCTGTAGTTTAACGGGTAGTCGTAGCAGTGGATTTGCCTCGTGTTTTGTTTCAAATGTGGTTGTAGGTCCATGATGTAGCGGTGGGATTCGATTCCCCTGTCGATTTCATATCTGCTGGCCTGGGTGTTTATTCCACCTGCATTTTTTGTTGTTAGATGTAGTGGTATGGTATGTTTCCGCTAGTCGTTTGATTCTTTTGGTTTGCATGATGTAGATGTAGGTGTTGATGGTGTATCCTTCATGTGAATTTGTTTGCCCTTGTAGTTTGATTTTGGCCGACCCCTGTAATGTAGATGTAGATGATAATCCTTTCCTATGAATTTGTATCTTTTAGTCGTTTTTATTTAGCTACTTTCTACTGTGTAGTGTTTCTGATGTGTTTTCTCTCGGCTTATAATGTTCAAGTTTTGTAGGCTTCTCATGGTCCCCATTTGTACGGTTGCCATGGTCTTGTTTCTACTACATCGCCCTTGTTTCTCCTGTTTGTTCCTCTAGTTGTTTCCTTGATTATCCTTCCCTCTAATCATAGATTTAGTTTTATTTCTTTTTTGAAACCTAATGAACAGCCACATTGATAGGATTTTCAATGTAATTACAATTCTATTAGTGTGTAAACTCGGGGGAACTTACATTGTGATCACAATGCAATTTCTAGTGCAAACCAAAATGGAATTACAACGACTAGATTGTAATTTCAGGGGTAATTACGCCGTAATTTTTTTGGGTAATTACAATGCTAATTTTGCAATTACAGTGTAATTACAGGGTAGTTATAGCATAAATTTTCAGGGGTAATCACTTAGTAAACTACTAGGAATAGTAGTTTAATTTCTGGTACATCACAAGGCCAATTACTATGTAATTTCAAGGGTAGTTACAATGTAATTTAATGGTATTTATAATGTAATTACATTGTAACTTCAGGTAAATTATAGTGTAATTTAGTGCAATTACACTATAAGTCACAGGGCAATCACACTATAATTTTAAGGTTATTACAGTGTATTTTTCCGGACAATTTTTTGTGGTTTGCTGGGGTTTGTCTTTGTTGGTAGTATTGCATCCTTTTACAGAACCATTTGTGTTGTTTGTCCATGTTTTTGGGTAGTATTGCATCTAACTTTACTCCTATATACTGTCAATTTTGTACTGAATTTTTCAGTAGTAAACGTCAACAGCTGATTCTAGTTGTTTTTAAGATACTTTGATGTGCATAGGAATTCCTGCTGACCAGTATATAATTTCTGTGTTTTGCTACTGTGAATCAGTTTCTTTTTGCCTCTTGTGCTTTGGAAATGATTTTTTCTGCCAGTGTGGAAGGATCGATATAGTTGACTAGAGGGGGGGGGGGGTGAATAGACAACTAACAATTTTTAGCTTTTCTTTACCAAATTAAAGTTTGCATCAAAGTAGGTTGTCTAGATATGCAACTAGGTGAGCAACCTATATGATGCAACAACAACAAGCACACAAGCAAGCAAGGGAGCCAACACAATATACGCTTGCACAAGTAAAGGTGAGAGATAACCAATAGCGGAGCCGGTGGAGACGAGGATGTGTTACCGAAGTGAAGAAAATATGCCCTAGAGGCAATAATAAAGTTATTATTTATTTCCTTATTTCATGATAAATGTTTATTATTCATGCTAGAATTGTATTAACCGGAAACTTGATACATGTGTGAATACATAGACAAACAGAGTGTCACTAGTATGCCTCTACTTGACTAGCTTGTTGATAAAAAATGGTTATGTTTCCTAACCATAGACATGAGTTGTCACTTGATTAACGAGATCACATCATTAGGAGAATGATGTGATTGACTTAACCCATTCCGTTAGCTTAGCACTTGATCGTTTAGTATTCTGCTATTGCTTTCTTCATGACTTATACATGTTCCTATGTCTATGAGATTATGCAACTCCCGTTTACCAGAGGAACACTTTGTGTGCCACCAAACATCACAACGTAACTGGGTGATTATAAAGGTCCTCTATAGGTTTCTCCGAAGGTACTTGTTGGGTTGGCGTATTTCGAGATTAGGATTTGTCACTCCGATTGTCGGAGAGGTATCTCTGGGCCCACTCAGTAATGCACATCACTATAAGCCTTGCAAGCATTGCAACTAATGAGTTAGTTGCGGGATGATGTATTACGGAACGAGTAAAGAGACTTGCCGGTAATGAGATTGAACTAGGTATTGAGATACCGACGATCGAATCTCGGGCAAGTAACATACCGATGACAAAGGGAATAACGTATGTTGTTATGCGGTTTGACCGATAAAGATCTTCATAGAATATGTGGGAGCCAATATGAGCATCCAGGTTCCGCTATTGGTTATTGACCGGAGACGTGTCTCGGTCATGCCTACATAGTTCTCGAACCCATAGGGTCCGCACGCTTAAAGTTCGATGACGGTTATATTATGAGTTTATGTGTTTTGATGTACCGAAGGTAGTTCGGAGTCCCGGATGAGATCGGGGACATGACGAGGAGTCTCGAAATGGTCGAGACCTAAAGATCGATATATTGGACGACTATATTCGGACATCGGAAAGGTTCCGAGTGATTCGGGTATTTTTCGGAGTACCGGAGAGTTGCGGGAATTCGCCGGGGAGTATATGGGCCTTATTGGGCTTCAGGGGAAAGGGAGAGGAGAGGCTGCGCCCCCCCAAGGCCTAGTCCGAATTGGACTAGGGGGAGGGGCTGCACCCCCTCCTTCCTTCTCTTCTCTCTTCCCTTTCCTTGACTCCTACTCCTACTACTTGGAAGGGGGGAATCCTACTCCCGGTGGGAGTAGGACTCCTCCAGGCGCGCCATAGGGGCCGGCCCTCTCCCCCCTCCACTCATTTATATACGTGGCCAGGGGCACCCCATAGACATTCAATTGATCCCTTGGATCTCTTAGCCGTGTGCGGTGCCCCCCTCCACCATAATCCACCTCGATAATATCGTAGCGGTGCTTAGGCGAAGCCCTGCGTCGATAGAACATCATCATCGTCACCACGCCGTCGTGCTGACGGAACTCTCCCTCAAAGCTCGGCTGGATCGGAGTTCGAGGGACGTCATCGAGTTGAACGTGTGCTGAACTCGGAGGTGCCGTGCATTCGGTACTTGATTGGTCGGATCGTGAAGACGTATGACTACATCAACCGCGTTGTACTAACGCTTCCGCTTTCGGTCTACGAGGGTACGTGGACAAACTCTCCCCTCTCGTTGCTATGCATCACCATGATCTTGCGTGTGCGTAGGAATTTTTTTAAAATTACTACGTTCCCCAATAGTGGTATCAGAGCCTGGTTTTATGCGTTGATGTTATATGCATGAGTAGAACACAAGTGAGTTGTGGGCGATACAAGTCATACTGCTTACCAGCATGTCACACTTTGGTTCGGCGGTATTGTTGGATGAAGCGGCCCGGACCGACATTACGCGTACACTTACGCGTAACTGGTTCTACCGACGTGCTTTGCACACAGGTGGCTGGCGGATGTCAGTTTCTCCAACTTTAGTTGAACTGAGTGTGGCTACGCCCGGTCCTTGAGAAGGTTAAAACAACACTAACTTGACGAACTATCGTTGTGGTTTTGATGCGTAGGTAAGAACGGTTCTTGCTCAGCCCGTAGCAGCCACATAAACTTGCAACAACAAAGTAGAGGACGTCTAACTTGTTTTTGCAGGGCATGTTGTGATGTGATATGGTCAAGGCATGATGCTATATTTTATTGTATGAGATGATCATGTTTTGTAATCGAGTTATCGACAACTGGCAGGAGACATATGGTTGTCGCTTTATTGTATGCAATGCAATCATCCTGTAATGCTTTATTTTATCACTAAGCGGTAGCGATAGTCGTAGAAGCATAAGTTGGCGAGACGACAATGATGCTACGATGGAGATCAAGGTGTCGCGCCGGTGACGATGGTGATCATGACGGTGCTTCGGAGATGGAGATCACAAGCACGAGATGATGATGGCCATATCATATCACTTATATTGATTAAATGTGATGTTTATCTTTTGTGCATCTTATTTTGCTTAGATCGACGGTAGCATTATAAGATGATCTCTCACTAAATTTCAAGGTATAAGTGTTCTCCCTGAGTATGCAACGTTGCGAAAGTTTTTCATGCTGAGACACCACGTGATGATCGGGTGTGATAGGCTCTACGTTCAAATACAACGGGTGCAAAACAGTTGCACACACGGAATATTTAGGTTAAACTTGACGAGCCTAGCATATGCAGATATGGCCTCGGAACACTGGAGACCAAAAGATCGAACGTGAATCATATAGTAGATATGTTCAACATAGTGATGTTCACCATTGAAAACTACTCCATCTCACGTGATGATCGGACATCGTTTAGTTGATTTGGATCGCGTGATCATTTAGATGACTCGAGGGATGTCTATCTAAGTGGGAGTTCTTAAGTAATATGATTAATTGAACTTTAATTTATCATGAAGTCCTGGTAGTATTAGCATATCTATGTTGTAGATCAATAGCTCGCGATGTTGCTCGCCGTTTATTTTTTATATGTTCCTAGAGAAAACTAAGTTGAAAGATGTTAGTAGCAATGATGCGGATTGGATCAGTGATATGAGGTTTATCCTCATTGCTGCACAGAATAATTATGTACTTGATGCACCGCTAGGTGACAGATCTATTGCAGGAGCAGATGCAGACGTTATGAACGTTTTGACAAAAACTCGGTATGATGACTACTTGATTGTTAAGTGCACCATGCTTTACGGCTTAGAACCGGGACTTCAAAAATGTTTTGAACGCCACGAAGCATATAAGATGTTCCAAGAGTTGAAATTGATATTTCATACTCATGCCCGTGTCGAGAGGTATGAGACCTCTGACAGTACTTTGCCTACAAGATGGAGGAGAATAGCTCAATCAATCAGCATGTGCTCAGATTGTCTGGGTACTACAATTGCTTGAATCAAGTGGGAGTTAATCTTTCAGATAAAATAATCATCGACAAAATTCTCTAGTCACTATCACTAAGTTACTAGAACTTCGTGATGAACTATAATATGCAAGGGATGACGAAAGTAATTCCCGAGCTCTTCGCGATGCTGAAATCGACGAAGGTAGAAATCAAGAAAGAGCATCAAGTGTTGATGGTTAGCAAGACCACTAGTTTCAAGTAAAGGGCAAAGGGAAGAAAGGTGAACTTCAAGAAGAACGGCAAGCAAGTTGCTGCTCAAGTGAAAAAGGCCAAGTCTGGACCTAAGCCTGAAACTGAGTGCTTTTACTGCAAAGGGACTGGTCACTGGAAGCGGAACTGCCCCAAGTATTTGGTGGATAAGAAGGATGGCAAAGTGAACAAAGCTATATTTGATATACATGTTATTGATGTGTACTTTACTAGTGTTTATAGAAACCCCTCGGTATTTGATACTGGTTCAGTTGCTAAGAGTAGTAACTCGAAACGGGAGTTGCAGAATTGATCAGCCAGGCTTTTGTGTGTGGACTGTGGGCTGCTCCAGCCAGCCGGTAGTAAGTAGTAGCCTTTGTACGTGGATTGGTCCATACAAGAGAGAAAACAGAACAACTAAACCCTAAACCCTAAACTCATATATCTTCAGAGGCAAGGGGAATAAATTTTCTTCGCAAAATTTAGCCTTCAACATCTGAAATTCGTGAAAGAAATGGCAAGGGGATGATTTTACCCATTATAGCAGAATTGATCGGGTCTGCGGCAGCAACTTTTACATATTGCCGCACATCTCTCTGGCTCCAGTTTTGTTTGCGGTTTGGTGATTTTTTGGGAACATATTTCGAAAGTACATCACATGACAAAAAGATTATAAATAGAAAGAACGAAAAAAGGAGCCTTGAGAAAAAGATCGACTGAACAAAACATTTTTTTCAGGCACCTGACCATTAGAAAAACCGGCAAATATAATTACCGTGATTTAATTTTTTAAACGCTCATGCGCTCATATATATACGCCATGATTCAATTAGAAACTCTGATATTTAGTTCTTCTGACCACTCCTTGATCTTCGTATCTTCTTTCCTGTCAAAAATGCAGTTTCTTATTCAGCAGGATATATTCGGAGATCGCGCTCTACGATCATTCCTTGGTTCGTGCTGCCGGCAACGTGTGAGTCAACCACGTTTGGAATACCGAGAGACACGCTAGCACGTTGCCCTGGTATATAGCTGGATTAATTAGTGGCGTAACGCCAGTACGGAGTAGTAGTAACATTATGGTCATATATATATGCCGATCCATAACACACATAGCTGTAAACTGCTGCATTTTGTAAACGATCAATCAACTAATCATCCACGCCGATCACTGCTCGAGCCCTCGCCTGCTTCCCTATATAAAGCAACGGCCGATCGACGGCACAAACACCGCTCACAGCAGGAGACACATTAGCCGGCCGGCCTCTGAGTTCATTGCCACCTATAGAAATACAATCAAAGCAAGCTCATCGTCCGTCCAGCAGCCTGTACGTGATCGATCCATGGCTTCCGTGGCTCGGAACACCATGCTGCTGCTCGTCCTGGTCGGCGTCTTCCTGCAGCTGGGCTCCGTCGAGCCCGCCGGCAGGATGCTGGCCGGCAAGGTCGCAGGTGGGGGCGGCGGGGGCGCGGCCCGCATCCTTTTAGGCATCGTCGACGTCCACAACAACGTCCACAACAACGTCAACGTCCAGGTCGCCAACGTCAACGTCCACGAAGTCGAAGTCGAGGCCGGCAAGCTCCACCCATGAACCTTCCCCAATGGCAGCTGCCTGCAGATGCATGCGAGTTTGTCATTGTTCCTTCATGCACGCATGCATGTGTCAATGCTTCGTATGTTTTGGAGGGAGAGCTCTCTTTTTCAAGTAGCAGCAGCTAGCTCATGTCTAATTTGTATCCTGCTTTCGCTATGTTGTGGATGCCGCTTAAATTAATTAAAGTGTATCCTTGATATTCCTCGAAAACGGAAGAAGGTCCTTTTTTTTTTTGCGGGTGAGAAGATATTGATGATTATAGTAAGGAGTATATACCAGGAAAAACGCTTCTTTTCTACTGAGTGGTTTTATGCGCGCATCGGCCGCCAACGTGTCGTTGGATTGTTGTGATCGTGAAGGCACGCCAGCGGGTAATGAAACCACACAAGACCTCATGCCAAGAGCATGCCCCAACCGAAAAAATGAAACAAATGCAGGAGCTACAAGCAAAACGGAGTACAACAAGTGTCCACTACTTATAAAAGAGCAAACTTAAATTAACGGAAACACTAACGCCCACACGTGTGGGCGTTAGCCAACTCACCCACACGCCTCCATCGCCGTCCAGTTACTTCTGCACGAATCTTGGCACGAAATGGCTGATTTTGTGTGCCATGTAGGACAACTCGCATGTGTGGCATGTGAGAGAGTTCGCCCGCACGTCGGTTTTCTCTCCGCGGTCAACGGTTGCCAGTCGAGGGCGTGCGGTGGAACTGCCTTGGCGCCCGCACGCTTCGCCCGACTGCGGTTGCCGTCAACCACGTCTCGCACTTCGCCCCCCCCCCCTCGCGGTTCCATTACTCTCTCCACTTCATTACTCACCCAACCCACCATCCATAGCAGTTCAGCCGATTGGAGGAGAAGCCGAGAGGAGAAGGCGGCGGCGGAAGCGGAAGAGTCGACGGCATTCGCGGCCGTCGGTGGGGCTCGCCGGACCGGAGCATCTTCGCCGGAGTGCCCGCAGATTGAAGGTAATGCTCCTTCCCACGCTCACATTCGTTGCCTGCATTCCCCCTCCCCTCTGTGGTCAATTTTCCGCTCAAGATTCATCGAGATTCCGGCGGATTCGCGGTGCTCCGGCGTTCCCGTCGGCGGCGGAGTCCCGTGCTTGCCGTTTAGGGTGGCATTGCGCAGTTTTTTCGCCGCCGCGGTGGCAGTCATGCCGGTGTGGCTTGGCCTGTCCGTAGCTACATCCGGGTTTTGCCTTGCGATTGAGCCGGCATTTTTTCTAGTTGTTAGTTATGTATTGCCTCGAAATGCTATTGCCATCAGTGCAGGAAGTTTTTTGTTGTTGAATTTCAGGGTATGATAGTTGCAAATGAACCCTAGATCTAGGTAGTTGTATTTCAAAGTGTAGTATAAAGGCAGCCATGGCAGTTTCAGCAACTATCTGCACTGGATGGCAACTAATTTCCTGATCAACCGTGTCAGTTGCCACAAATATGCTTTCCATGTGGCAACTAATTTTGCGAACACACTATGGCTGTTGGCATGCTGTAGGTACGATAATGGGCAAATTCACTGTACTATAGACTCAATTTGCGTTTTGCCATGCTGACTTGTGATATCTGAACATATTTGGCTGTATTACATGGCAACTCATTTTTAATATGAGGCCAGGGTGTGAATTGCCACATTACATGTTGTTTAGTGGATGTTTTCTGCACTTTTTGAATTGTCTTGCATTTTAACATGGCAATTTCAACCTAGTACATTTGCCTGTGAACATATGGCAACTCATTTTTATATGAGGACACGGTGTGAGTTGCCACATTATATGTTTGTGCAGTGGAAGATGTGTGCCTTTCATTGTATTGTCTTGTGCTAACATGGCAACTTGAACATTTGTTAAAGTGCCTTATGATCTGTATATATTTTAATGAAGCCAATGTGTTTAGTTGCCACATTTCTTGTTGGACAATCACAGGGGGTGTGGGTGTTCCTATGATCTTGCCTCATCTTGCCACTTTCAATTGAGCGAATGTGGCAAGTACATTCTGTTAGCTGGCAAATGCTTCCTTCATAAGTTCATACATGTCCAGTTTGCCATGCTTCTGCATTTTTGCTTTTCCATTTTGATTTATTTTTCTGCCTTTTTTGTGTATGTTCATCACATGGCAATTACTATCCTCTTTCAGATGCTTAAAACATTGGGGCAACCATCAGAGTTTTAATTTTCTATTTCATCGATGATATCAAGTGAATACTTACTTTATGCAGTTCTTTCTGTATCTGTCGGAAGTGTTTTCATTTCACCCTGACATGTGTTTTGTTCTTACCTCAGCACAATGGCTCGCGGCGACCATCAAGACGATGATGATGACTTCATGGAGTTACCGCAACAGAATCGCGCAACTGGACGGACGAAAGATGGCGATGAGGTAATTTTCCACCCTCATATGTTTTAATGTCACATTGAGTTTGCAATCGTCTGTTAGGAACTAAATTTTCATTACATTGAAACATGGCAACAAATGATCATTTGTCTGTTATGTAGAAGAAGAAACGTTATCACTATAGGGCCGCACAAGAACGCCTGACTATATTGACCGAGAGATTTACTGACGAGCAGAAGGGAGCTGCTGGTGAGATGGGGATGCGGGCTCTGATAGATGTTCGGTGCAAGAACCTAGTGAACCCTGTATGCGACTGGCTCGGTGAGATTTACGATCCCGCCTCCAGGGAATTTGTGACTCTATGACGTGGAAGACTGTCGTTGGACGAGGAATCCGTGTTCTGCACTTTGGGTGTGCCCCGTGGAGAAATCAAAGTCCCGTATGAGGTCAATAATAAGATTGAGGAAAAGTTGTTTGCCCGTTTTTTCCCTGGGACGGCATCCATGCCGAACACGACTGTGCTGGCAAATTCGCTGGAGAGTATGAAAACCCATGGCGAGGTTTTTAAGATGAAGCTGCTCATGTACTTGACCTCAGCTGTCTTTGCGCCTACCACATCTCTTCGCCCAAGCAACAAGTGCTTCCCCATCCTGGTGAATGCTCTATCTCTACTCATTCTTCCTTTAATCTTTTGACTCTGATGTCATCTGTAATCTAGTCACTGCCAGTTTTTCATGTTTTTTCATTTGAATGCTGATGCGGCAACTTCTTGTCCTGAAATTTGTGTCATGCAGGCGAAGCTAAAAGACGTGAAGAACATGAATTGGTGTAAATTCACCGCGGACTTCCTGCATGATGCATTCTCAAACAAGATGTACCAAAAGGGTTGTCGACTCCATTTAATGGTATTTTTCCCCTACTCCTTTGCAAACACTCTTGCCACGTTGAATGTTTTCCCAAATCAACATGCCAGCTGTTGATAAGTGTGAACCGTACAAGATCATGCATGGCAGCCCGTTTGTTTTTTCATTGTTTTACGTGAATTTGTTTACGTGTGAAAGCGACTTCTGTTTGATCCATGGCATCCGTGGTTGCTGCCTACAAGGCAATAGCATTTTTCAACAGCACACAAAAAAAATGTTCATTTCATACATACACTCTCTGTTTATACAGTATGCATGGCAACCATGATGTTGACCTTGTGGCAACTATCATCATAACAAGATGGCAACTGCCAGCACAGCATGATGGCACTAACACAGATAGATGGCAACTCTTTTTTTCTTCATCCCCTTCAACTTGATGACTGAAGGAATATACATTAGCTTCTTTTTCAACATAGCATGATGGCAACTGAGATATTTTTCTTTTTTATTGTGTACACCAGCTCATGTACGCCGATCGGCTTAATCTGTCCACCGTTGACTTTACTGGGATAGGAGGCCCGCCACCTCCACATAAGTTTGCTGTTTCTGCATGGACGTATGATGCTGTCAAGGCTGTGTTTGCCGCAGACAAGATAACTGATACGAAATATGGGAAACTGCAGGTTAGTTCTTCCTCCTTTCTTTGCACGACATTCTTCAATTTCGATGCTGCATAACATATGAAAAAATCCCCATTCGGCAACCATCTGTGGCTAACAAGAGATGAATACCTTGTTAGCCATGGCTATCTGCGCATGGCACCCATGTCTGACGCCACATGGCAACTCCGCCATCCGTGTTGAAACTTCTATTCTCCCCCTCTTTTTTGCAATACATGAGCTGTTAGTGAGTGTTCCTTATTTTCTCTCTTACATCCTAGCTGTTTTTGATGATTTCCAGCTGATGGCCAAGCATGCTATAGACTAAAACGTGTTTGGTGGGCCTCAAAACTTTGGCAAGTGGATGGACGTGCACTCAGCTCCGTCTTGTCCTGCTGAGGTAATCAAGGATTTTTATTTTGTTTTTTCAAAAAAAATTCTCTTCTTCTTTTTTTTGATATATCTCTATGGTTGTTTTGGTTTATTTGATCTTGTGCACGTGACTCTAATATTGTTGGTTACTGTTGCTTCTTGTTTCGTGCACAGGCGAGGGCACCTGTTGAGCATCTAATTGGGCATTTTGCTTCCGGAATGACCAGCTTCCAGAATGACCATTTTGCTTCCAGGAAGTTGGTTGAGGGTTGGACGTCCCTTAATGGCTCTGACAGCGACGCGGTTGCGAGGCAGTTCACTCCATTTGTTGCAGAACGGACACATCGGCCAACTAGTTGCCGTGGCCGGTACGACTACAACAGCTCCCAGGAGCTTCCTGACACGCAAGATGAACTAGATGGAGATGCTGGTCTCGACAAGGACGATGATGATGACATGGAGAACGTGCAACATGAAACCGACGATGATGAACATGTTGAAGTTCGTGCAGGTGGTAAGAAGGATAAGGCTGCACCAGATGTCCCCCCACCGGAGAAAGTCAAAGAACGGACAGTTGCGAGAGACAAGGGGGTGTCACCCTCAAAGAGGGGCAGGGCTCCAGAGGATGTTGGGCAGGGCTCTGCTGGCAAGAGGTCTAGGACTGATCCCTTAGCTGCTAGGAGGAGGTTCGACATCTATTTAGTGTTTTGTTTGTCTCTCCTTTTTAACCGACCGACCCTTTTTTCATTTGTTTGCTAAGCGTGGCAATGATTTTCGTGTCTGACACTTGGTACCTTTTTTTGTCATTTTTTTATACGTGCAGTGAGGCGAGAGCTAGTGGACGAGCAGTTATGAAGAAACAAGCACCGACGCCAACCCGTGTTTCTGCCCGATTGAACAAGGGTGCCCCCATTGCTGGTGACACCCCTTCCACTAGGTCGTCTCCTCGTACGTCGACGTCCAACACCGGGGATCCTGTCGTGTTGGTAGACTTGAGGAAGATAGTCAAGAAGTAGGTTATCCCTATTTTTTCATTGTCATAGTGCTACATTTTTGCTTGATGCATTGTAGATCATATACAGCCTTTTTAGTTTATACATTTATGTGGCAACTACCCGTTTTTCTTTTCAATGCAGCTGTCCAGCTTGCCAGATGGGCTACTGCCATCAGTCCCACATGGCAACTATTGTTTTCTCATGATCCTTCTTTTTACTGCATGGCAACTCCTGCTTGTTCTGCATGGCTACTGCTAACTAGGCCACATGGCAATTCTTATTCCACTTATATGGCAACTACCAGCTTTCCATTGGCTTCCACCCCCCTACATTGTCTTGTGTGCTCATCCATACCTAGTTCTGAAATGGCAGCTCTGGCACATCACACATTTCTTCATTTTTTAATATGGCTACCATGGCAACTATTTTGTTCAATTTTTTGCACTGTTCATGTGATTTTTTTGCAGGGTGAAGAAGACTACCACACGCGTGACCAAACAGAACCCCAGAGACCCACTCGAACGCATTCACTCAAAGTTGTCGACAGGTGGCAACTCATATGTTCATGAGGCGCCAGTCGATAAAACTGCTGATGCACCATCCACTGTTCCCACTAGCTCTGATGCAAGCGGCCGACCATCTCGGCCGGTTGCAGATGTGCAGGCTACAACAACAGGCATCCGTACATCTGGGAGTGATGAGTCAGTATCTTCCAGGACTGCCGAGATATTGCCCACTCTGCTAGCAATGAAGGATGCTGCTGTGACCCATGCCACCCAATCAGCAAGTGTCGAAGTGGACTCTCCCGATATCAACCTAAGCAAGGAAGATTCCTGCTCATCTGATACGGATTCCAAGCGCGTGGGTGGTGGAACTTATGCATCCACAAAAGAAGGGGGTGCGGCGACAATTCAGAATGATATGCTATCCACAGGTGAGACTCTTGGCACAACAGCTCCAGCTTCTGGTGGTCCAGAGGTTGCTATGGCGACTGTTTCGCGAGCTGGTCTTCCACCTAGGCGACGTAGCCCCCGCAAGCAATCTGTAGACATACCCAACACACCAGCTGTAGCTAGGAGCAGTAGAGATGACTCTGGTTATGTGCCTGCGTCCACACTGTTCCCACCACCTGCCAAAAGCAATGTTATGGAGAAAACGGAAGACCGAAGTACAACTGACCCAGGTGGCAAGCCGGGCACGACTGACGGAGGTGAACATCCGGAGCAGACTGCGTCTTTACCCGCCGTGGAGAACCCCAGCTTAAATCTACGCACTTCTAAGCTCCCAGTCAACATTGGTGACCCCTACAGCCCAAACAAGAAGATTGGCAAGAAAGCTGCGACTGATACCGCCGACAACACGCCCCGCCCTACTAATAAGCCTGATAATTTTGCAGAAGACGAGGCAGAAATGTTTGTTGATCTGTCACCCCTGGATTCTGCCAAGCAAGTTGTTCGCGGTCCGGCTAGTAGGAAGGAGAGGCACCCAATAACTTTCACCCCACCGAGCTTTAGCCTTGGCATCGATCGCAGTCAAGATGAACCAGTTGTGCAAGATCATATGCCAGTTGCCTTTGCTTTCCCGGCAGGCATGGCCCCAATGATGGCGCAGCCAATGGCTGAGGGCAGGGAGGCTGTGAAGTTTGCAGAGCCGATTGTGCAAGGTACATTTTTTCTGCGTTTATCATTTTGTTGTATACATTTTTTTAGTCTGACTTTTGTCCCAAGCTTTTTTTGGTTTCTCACTGGTGATGGCAAATGTTATCTGATGAACATGGTAACTGGATTTGCTGCACAATGTCACCTACAATTTGTTGCCATGTTGCATTTTCCATTCGGCAAGCACATGGCAACTGGAGTTGATGCAACAAGGCAACTGCAGTTCAACCCACGTGGCAACTGTAGTTGTTGCCACATGGCAACTACGGTGCACTACACCTGGCAACTGGAGTTGCCTCCACATGACCACTCACTGTTTTTTGCACCTACACTTCATATTCTGCATCCTTTCTTTTCACACTAAACTTGTTTTGTTTTCTAGGTATCCTAACCCACTTTTTTTATCCTTGCAGCCACCCCTGAGGAGATTACGCCGTCACTTGATGAAGCCTACCGCAGGATTGAGGAGGCATCACTGCAGAGGAGGTCCTCATGAGGTCAGGGGCAATCATCTTCTAACGTGCCTGCTGAGTCGGTATCTGAGGATACCGTTAGAAGTGCCACCCCTGGTTCTGTGAGGTAGCATAGGGTAGTTCACACACCACCCACGGATGACTATGAGCCAGAAGTCAAGGCCACAAAGGATCAGAACCAGCTATACGATATTGTCAAGCGCTTTGGAAATGCGAGGTCCAACAGCAAGCACATGAAGGAGCTGAAAGCGTAATGACCACACCACATAACCCCTCATTTTGCTTTCCTCTTTATTTTTCTTCCTTTTGCTATTCTAGAGATGCTCTATTTATATTTTATTTCTTTTTTACTTAGTAGACATGATTCTTTCATGTTATATCATTTTCATACATCTCATGTTTGGACAGAACCAAGATCATACAATGCGATGCGACGTACGTTGACCTGGGTGATCTTGCCGAGTCTCTGAGGCCACTCGGTAAAATGTCGAAGAATGTAGTTGCATGTGGGATTGACTTCATCAACAGACATATGGATATTTTTTCCGACAAAACGATCATGCAGTACAGTGTGACCTGCAAAATATGGGATGGTGACTTCCACCACAAAATCCCGAGGAAGCATTTTGCTGTGCATGGTGAATTCAAGCTCGCAATGAAGAAATGTGTGAGTATTCCTTATTTTTTTGCACATTTTTCTTCCCATGGTATGTTTTGCCAGTAGCTATGCTTTCACATGTGGGCTACACCCTGTTTTGTGACAGTTGTTTCATGTGGCAACAGCTGCCACGTAAAATGAATTTGATTTGCTTCTTAATGCAACTTATGTGGCAACTTCAACTAAAACATTGGGCAACTTTGTTCATACATGGATGGCAACTTATTTTAATTACACATTGCAACTAAACATTCTATGTGGGTGTACTTTTGGACACTTGCTGCTTTTTGTCATTCATGTGCCTCTTAGTGCAACCGACGATATCTTTACACATCATTTTTTCAACTACATTATTTCTGTTTTTGATGTGAATTATGCTTTTTCTTTCCTTTATTTTACTTGTAGGTCCTGTTCCCCGTGTTCCAGGAGCTTGCACCACAGGATCCACATGACAAGTGTGGCCACCACTACGTGATTTGCCTTGACCTAAAGAACCAACGATTTGAGGTGCTTGATTCAATGCGTTCAGAAGCTGATGAAGACGTTACTACGCATGCTGAATACTTCATCAACAACCTCAAAGAGACATGGAACCATCACTACGAAAACTCAAAGGTCCAGATCAGACATTTTCCAATCGAGTATGTTGCGACTACGAAGCAAGGAAACCGGTAATTACTATCTTTTTTTCATGTGTCCTCTACACCAATGCTAACCCTTTTTGACACCTCTGCATTGAAGTTTATGATTTTCTCTGTTCTCTTGAGTTCAGTTGATTCTTTTCTTCTTTTAGGCACGACTATGGCTTTCACTTGTTGGAATACCTTGCAAAGTGGGATGGTCGACGGGTCCCTGTCGTCACAGCTGCAATGGTCGTCGAGCTCCGCAAAATATACACATGGAACTGGTTGATGAATGAAGATTTCAACACGCGGCCAACACACGAGAGTACATAGAGGAAGCCGTCAAGAAAGCCAACAAGAAGTACAACTGATCACGTGGTGCTCCATACCGCACGCCTACCTTACATTCGGTTGCCGAGGAATGTAAGGTATTACCTTGTTCTTTCAAAACTATGTCCGTGTACTATGTTATGACTGCATCTCCCCGTAGCCTAGTATATAGTGGCGGCGTGTGAGCGACATTTGAATTTTTTGTAATATATGTGTGGATGTGAACCTACTTAGGTGTGACAACAGCTACGTTTATGTTTTTCAGTATTATTATGTGTTCGTGGTTGGTAGTACCAGTTTGGTGTTTTGAATGCGTCTATGATGTCTGAAAACATGGCAAATGTAGTTGATTAGACACGGTTAGTGAAAGTTATCATTTTTTTTTGTTTGGCTTTTGGGTTTTTTGCATTGCTAACTATATCAGTTAGCATGGTAGTTCATAAGCAGCCGTAACCTTGCGGTTTTTCACGGGATCGTTTCGACTTGTTTTTCATAGTTTGCACACAATACAATATGTGTGGACTAAAATGCGTTCACTGAACACGGAAATCTACGCGATTGCAGACTCAGTATAAATAACATGGCATATTCAGTAGAACTAACATGGCAGATTCAATAGAAAAGGCATGGCAGATTCAGTAGAAAAGGCATGGCAGATTCAGTTGAAACAACAATTCAAATTCAGTGGAAACAACATGGAAGATTCAGTGGAAATAACATGTCAAATTCAGTGGAAATAACATGGCAAATTCAGTACCACACACGGGGCAACTGTAGTCACTCATTCATGGCATTTTCCTTCAAATTCTGATGCCCACCAAGAGTCATTCTACCAATTTTTAAAATTTAGAACATCTACCTTACAAAAAATGTCACCAACAACCAAGTTACAGTGCTCCAATGTTGCTTACGGATTGCCCGTCCCTTTCTTTGTTTTCTTGTGTTTTGCTTGAATCTCCAATCCCGATTTGTATCTCACCTCTTTTGGACGCCCCTTTGTGATGGAACGGGGCGGGTTCCCGACCTGGGTTTGTGTGCTTGCTGTTCCAGATCCTAACTCCAAGTTTTCAGATGATGGCCCCGTGGACAAAGGCACACTTGAGGTGCGGGGGAACCTTGTGTAAGGCTTCCTCAGCTTTCCTCTTCTTGATCTCATCAAGCTCTCTTTTCAGGGCCTTCCTGTGTTTTTCTACAACCCTCGCTGTCTCATCACTCTTGCACGCTTCATCTATTAGTTCAACATAGTTCTTTGTCAACACAACGTGCCTCATGGCTTCCATGGTTGACTCTGGTCTCTCATCATGCATAGCCAAAACTGCATTTGATGTTTGTGGCCCCAATGTGTCGTCTGTTGGGAATCGTAGCATAATTTAAAATTTTCCTACGCTCACCAAGATGCATCTATGGAGTCTACTAGCAACGAAGGGAAGGGAGTGCATCTACATACCCTTGTAGATCGCGAGCGGAAGCGTTCCAATGAACGTGGATGACGGAGTCGTACTCGCCGTGATCCAAATCACCGATGACCGAGTGCCGAACGTACAGCACCTCCGCGTCCAACACACGTACGGTGCAGCGACGTCTCCTCCTTTCTTGATCCAGCAAGGGGGAAGGAGAGGTTGATGGAGATCCAACAGCACGACGGCGTGGTGGTGGATGTAGCGGCTCTCCGGCAGGGCTTCGCCGAGCTTCTGCGAGAGAGAGAGAGAGGTGTTGCAGGGGAGGAGGGAGGCGCCAAAGGCTGTTGTGTGCTGCCCTCCCTCCCCCCCTTTATATAGGCCCTCTGGGGGGTGCGCCAGCCCTAGGGATCAGATCCAAGAGGGGGGGCGGCGGCCAAGTGGGGGGGAAGGGGTGCCTTGCCCCCCAAGGCAAGGGGGAACTCCCCCCCCTTAGGGTTTCCAACCCTAGGCGCATGGGGGGAGGCCCAAGGGGGGCGCCCCAGCCCACTAGGGGCTGGTTCCCTTCCACTTTCAGCCCACGGGGCCCTCCGGGACAGGTGTCCCCACCCGGTGGACCCCCGGGACCCTTCCGGTGGTCCCGGTACAATACCGATAACCCCCGAAACTTTCCCGGTGGCCAAAACTGGACTTCCTATATATAATTCTTCACCTCCGGACCATTCCGGAACCTCTCGTGACGTCCGGGATCTCATCCGGGACTCCGAACAACTTTCGGGTTTCCGCATACATATATCTCTACAACCCTAGCGTCACCGGACCTTAAGTGTGTAGACCCTACGGGTTCGGAAGACATGCAGACATGACCGAGACGCCTCTCCGGTCAATAACCAACAGCGGGATCTGGATACCCATGTTGGCTCCCACATGCTCCACGATGAATCATCGGATGAACCACGGTGTCGAGGATTCAATCAATCCGTATGCAATTCCCTTTGTCAATCGGTATGTTACTTGCCCGAGATTCGATCGTCGGTATCCCAATACCTTGTTCAATCTCGTTACCGGCAAGTCTCTTTACTCGTACCGTAATGCATGATCCCGTGACTAACGCCTTAGTCACATTGAGCTCATTATGATGATGCATTACCGAGTGGGCCCAGAGATACCTCTCCGTCACACGGAGTGACAAATCCCAGTCTCGATCCGTGCCAACCCAACAGACACTTTCGGAGATACCCGTAATGCACCTTTATAGTCACCCAGTTACGTTGTGACGTTTGGCACACCCAAAGCACTCCTACGGTATCCGGGAGTTGCACGATCTCATGGTCTAAGGAAAAGATACTTGACATTGGAAAAGCTCTAGCAAACGAAACTACACGATCTTTTATGCTATGCTTAGGATTGGGTCTTGTCCATCACATCATTCTCCTAATGATGTGATCCCGTTATCAATGACATCCAATGTCCATAGTCAGGAAACCATGACTATCTGTTGATCAACGAGCTAGTCAACTAGAGGCTTACTAGGGACAGGTTGTGGTCTATGTATTCACACATGTATTACGATTTCCGGCAATACAATTATAGCATGAATAATAGACAATTACCATGAACAAAGAAATATAATAATAACCATTTATTATTGCCTCTAGGGCATATTTCCAACAGTCTCCCACTTGCACTAGAGTCAATAATCTAGTTCACATCACCATGTGATTTAACACTCACTGGTCACATCACCATGTGACCAACATCTAAAGAGTTTACTAGAGTCAACAATCTAGTTCACATCACTATGTGATTATCACTCAATGTGTTCTGGTTTGGTCATGTTATGCTTGTGAGAGAGGTTATTAGTCAACGGGTCTGAACCTTTCAGAACCGTGTGCTTTACGAATATCTATGTCATCTTGTGGATGCTACCACGCGCTATTTGGAGCCATTTCAAATAATTGCTCTACTATACGAATCCGGTTTACTACTCAGAGTCATCCGGATTAGTGTCAAAGTTCGCATCGACGTAACCCTTTACGACGAACTCCTTTCCACCTCCATAATCGAGAAAATTCCTTAATCCACTAGGTACTAAGGATAAGTTCGACCGCTGTCATGAGATCCTTTCCCGGATCACCATTGTACCCTCTTGACCAACTCATGGCAAGGCACACTACAGGTGCGGTACACAACATAGCATACTATAGAGCCTACGTCTAAAGCATAGGGGACGACTTTCGTCCTTTCTCTATCTTCTGCTGTGGTCAGGTCTTGAGTCTCACTCAATACTCACACCTTGTAACACAGCCAAGAACTCCTTCTTTGCTGATCTATTTTGAACTCTTTCAAAATCATGTCAAGGTGTGCTGTCTTTTGAAAGTATCATCGGGCGTCTGGATCTATCTCTATGGATCTTGATGCCCAATATGTAAGTAGCTTTATCCAGGTCTTCCTTTGAAAAACTCCTTTCAAACAACCCTTTATGCTTTCCAGAAATTTTACATCATTTCGGATCAATAATATGTCATTCACATATACTTATCAGAAATGTTGTAGCGCTCCCACTCACTTTGTTGTAAATACAAGTTTCTAACAAACTTTGTATAAACCCAAAAACTTTGATCACCCCATCAAAGCGTATATTCTGACTCCGAGATGCTTGCTCTAATCCATGGAAGGATTGCTGGAGCTAGCATACCTTTTAGCATCCTTAGGATCGACAAAACCTTTCTGATTGTATCACATACAACCTTTCCTTACGAAAACTGGTAAGGAAACTTGTTTTGACATCCATCTGCCAGATTTCATAAATGTAGCTAATGCTAACATGATTCCGACGGACCTAAGCATCGCTACGGATGAGAAAAACTCATCGTAGTCAACTCCTTGAACTTGTGAAAATACTCTTTGCCACAAGTCGAGCTTCATAGACGGTAACATTACCGTCCATGTCCGTCTTCTTCTTAAAGATCCATTTATCTCAATGGCTTGCCGATCATCGGGCAAGTTCACCAAAGTCCATGCTTTGTTCTGATACATGGATTCTATCTCGGATTTCATGGCCTCGAGCCATTCGTCGGAATATGGGCCCACCATCGCTTCTCCATAGCTCGTAGGTTCATTGTTGTCTAGCAACATGACTTCCAAGACAGGATCACGCATTACTCTGAAGTAGTGCGCATCCTCGTCGTCCTACGAGGTTTGGTAGTGACTTGATCCGAAGTTTCATGATCACCATCATAAGCTTCCACTTCAATTGGTGTAGGTGCCACAGGAACAACTTCCTGTGCCCTGCTACATACTAGTTGAAGCGACGGTTCAATAACCTTATCAAGTCTCCACCATCCTCCCACTCAATTCTTTCGAGAGAAACTTTTCCTCGAGAAAGGACTCGTTTCTAGAAGCAATTACTTTTGCTTCCAGATCTGAAATAGGAGGTATACCCAACTGTTTTTGGGTATTCTATGAAGATGCATTTATCCGCTTTGGGTTCGAGCTTATCAGCCTGAAACTTTTTCACATAAGCATCGCAGCCCCAAACTTTTAAGAAACGACAACTTAGGTTTCTATAAACGGTGTCGTCTCAACGGAATTGCGTGGTGCCCCTTTTAAAGTGAATGCGGTTGTCTCTAATGCCTAACCCATAAACGATAGTGGTAATTTGATAAGAAACATCATGGTATGCACCATATCCAATAGGGTGCAGTTATGATGTTCGGACACACCATCACACTATGGTGTTCCAGGCGGTATTAATTGTGAAACACTTTCCACAATGTCTCAATTGTGTGCCAAACTCGTATCTCAGATACTCATCTCTATGATCATATCACAGACATTTTATCCTCTTGTCACGACGATCTTCAACTTCACTCTGAAATTACTTGAACCTTTCAATAATTCAGACTAGTGTTTCATCAAGTAAATACACTCAGCATCTACTCAAATCATCTGTGAAGTAAGAACATAACGATATCCACTGCATGCCTCAGCACTCATTGGACTGCGTACATCAAAATGTATTACTTCCAATAAGTTGCTCTCTTGTTCCATCTCACTGAAAACGAGGACTTTCAGTCATTTTGCCCATGTGGTATGATTTGCATGTCTCAAGTGATTCATAATCAAGTGAGTCCAAACGATCCATCTGTATGGAGTTTCTTCATGCATATATACCAATAGACATGGTTCGCATGTCTCAATCTTTTCAAAAATGAGTGAGTCCAAAGATCCACCTACATGGAGCTTCTTCATGCGTTCTACACCAATATGACTCAAGTGGCAGTGCCACAAGTATGTGGTACTATCATTACTATCTTATATCTTTTGGCATGAACATGTGTATCACTACGATCGAGATTCATTTTAGGTGCAAGACCATTGAAGGTATTATTCAAATAAACAGAGTAACCATTATTCTCCTTAAATGAATAACCGTTTTGCGATAAACATAATCCAATCATGTTCAACGCAAACACCAAATCTCGATGGTAGAGGGAGCATGCGATGCTTGATCACATCAACCTTGGAAACACTTCCAACACATATCGTCATCTCACCTTTAGCTAGTCTCCATTTATTCCGCAGCTTTTATTTCGAGTTACTAACACTTAGCAACCGAACCGGTATCTAATACCCTGGTGCTGCTAGGAGTACTAGTAAAGTACACATTCATATAACGTATATCCAATATACTTCTGTCGACCCTTGCCTGCCTTCTCATCTACCAAGTATCTAGGGTAGTACTGCTTCAGTGACCGTTCCTCTCATTACAGAAGCACTTAGTCTCGGGTTTGGGTTCAACCTTGGGATTCTTCACTAGAGCAGCAAACGACTTGCTGTTTCATGAAGTATCCCTTTTGCCCTTGCCCTTCTTAAACTAGTGGTTTTACTAACCATCAACAATTGATGCTCCTTCTTGATTTCTACTCTCGCGGTGTCAAACATCGCGAATAGCTCAAGGATCATCATAACTATCCTTGATATGTTATAGTTCATCACGAAGCTCTACTAGCTTGGTGGCAGTGACTATGGAGAACTATCACTATCTCATCTGGGAGATTAACTCCCACTCGATTCAAGCGATTGTGGCACTCAGACAATCTGAGCACACGCTCAACGATTGAGCTTTTCTCCCTTAGTTTGCAGGCTTAAGAAACTTGTCAGAGGTCTCATACCTCTTGACGTGGGCACTAGTCTGAAATCCCAATTTCAGTCTTCGGAACATCTCACATGTTCTGCGACGTTTCAAAAACGTCTTTGGTGCCACAATTCTAAACCGCACTGAACTATCACGTAGTCATCAAAACGTGTATGTCAGATGTTTCGTAACATCTACAGACGACGCTGAGGTTCAGCACACCGAGCGGTGCATTAAGGACATAAGCCTTCTGTGCAGCAATGAGGACAATCCTCAGTTTACGGACCCAGTCCGCATAATTGCTACTACCAACTTTCAACTAAATTTTCTCTAGGAACATATCTTAACCAGTAGAACTAAAGCGCAAGCTATGACATAATTTGCAAATACCTTTTTGACTATGTTCATGATAATGAAGTTCATCTGATTATGAACTCCCACTCAGATAGACATCCCTCTAGTCATCTAAGTGAAACATGATCCGAGTTCAACTAGGCCGTGTCCGATCATCACGTGAGACGGACTAGTCAAGATCGGTGAACATCTCCATGTTGATCGTATCTTCTATACGACTCATGCTCGACCTTTCGGTCCTCCGTGTTCCGAGGCCATGTCTGTACATGCTAGGCTCGTCAAGTCAACCTAAGTGTATTGCGTGTGTTCCGAGGCCATGTCTGTACATGCTAGGCTCGTCAACACCCGTTGTATTCGAACGTAAGAATCTATCACACCCGATCATCACGTGGTGCTTCGAAACGACGAACCTTCGCAACGGTGCACAGTTAGGGTGAACACTTTCTTGAAATTATTATAAGGGATCATCCTACTTGCTACCGTCGTTCTAAGCAAATAAGATGCAAAAACATGATAAACATCACATGCAATCAAATAGTGACATGATATGGCCAATATCATTATGCTCCTTTGATCTCCATCTTCGGGGCACCATGATCATCTTTGTCACCGGCATGACACCATGATCTCCATCATCATGATCTCCATCATTGTGTCTTCATGAAGTCGTCACGCCAACGATTACTTCTACTTCTATGGCTAACGCGTTTAGCAACAAAGTAAAGTAATTTACATGGCGTTATTCAATGACACGCAGGTCATGCAAAATAATAAAGACAACTCCTATGGCTCCTGCCGGTTGTCATAATCATCGACATGCAAGTCGTGATTCCTATTACAAGAATATGATCAATCTCATACATCACATATATCATTCATCACATCTTCTGGCCATATCACATCACATAGCACTTGCTGCAAAAACAAGTTAGACGTCCTCT
The DNA here is from genome assembly GCF_018294505.1 of Triticum aestivum. Classification (NCBI taxonomy): domain Eukaryota; kingdom Viridiplantae; phylum Streptophyta; class Magnoliopsida; order Poales; family Poaceae; genus Triticum; species Triticum aestivum. Next base: position 40,389,704 of record NC_057799.1, on the reverse strand, counting down.
AATTGTTGTTGCAAGTTTTTACGTGGTTTGTAGGTTTCTAGCAAGAACGTTTCTTACCTACGTATGACCACAACGTGATTTGCCAATTTCTATTTACCCTTCATAAGGACCCTTTTCATCGAATCTGTTCCGACTAAAGTAGGAGAGACAGACACCCGCTAGCCACCTTATGCATCTAGTGCATGTCAGTCGGTGGAACCTGTCTCACGTAAGAGTACGTGTAAGGTCGGTCCGGGCCGCTTCATCCTACAATGCCGCCGAAACAAGAAAAGACTAGTAGCGGCAAGAAGAATTGGCAAACTCAACGCCCACAACTGCTTTGTGTTCTACTCGTGCATAGTAACTACGCATAGACCTGGCTCATGATGCCACTGTTGGGAATCGTAGCATAATTTAAAATTTCCTACGCTCACCAAGATGCATCTATGGAGTGTACTAGCAACGAGGGGAAGGGAGTGCATCTACATACCCTTGTAGATCGCGAGCGGAAGCGTTCCAATGAACGTGGATGACGGAGTCGTACTCGCCGTGATCCAAATCACCGATGACCGAGTGCCGAACGGACGGCACCTCCGCGTTCAACACACGTACGGTGCAGCGACGTCTCCTCCTTCTTGATCCAGCAAGGGGGAAGGAGAGGTTGATGGAGATCCAACAGCACGACGGCGTGGTGGTGGATGTAGCGGGTCTCCGGCAGGGCTTCGCCAAGCTTCTGCGAGAGAGAGAGAGGTGTTGCAGGGGAGGAGGGAGGCGCCCAAGGCTGTTGTGTGCTGCCCTCCCTCCCCCCCTTTATATAGGCCCCTGGGGGGGCGCCAGCCCTAGGAGATGGATCCAAGGGGGGGCGGCGGCCAAAGGGGGGAAGGGGTGCCTTGCCCCCCAAGGCAAGGGGGAACTCCCCCCCTAGGGTTCCCAACCCTAGGCGCATGGGGGGAGGCCCAAGGGGGGCGCCCCAGCCCACTAGGGGCTGGTTCCCTTCCACTTTCAGCCCACGGGGCCCTCCGGGACAGGTGGCCCCACCCGGTGGACCCCCGGGACCCTTCCGGTGGTCCCGGTACAATACCGGTAACCCCCGAAACTTTCCCGGTGGCCGAAACTGGACTTCCTATATATAATTCTTCACCTCCGGACCATTCCGGAACCTCTCGTGACGTCCGGGATCTCATCCGGGACTCCGAACAACTTTCGGGTTTCCGCATACATATATCTCTACAACCCTAGCGTCACCGGACCTTAAGTGTGTAGACCCTACGGGTTCGGGAGACATGCAGACATGACCGAGACGCCTCTCCGGTCAATAACCAACAGCGGGATCTGGATACCCATGTTGGCTCCCACATGCTCCACGATGATCTCATCGGATGAACCACGGTGTCGAGGATTCAATCAATCCGTATGCAATTCCCTTTGTCAATCGGTATGTTACTTGCCCGAGATTCGATCGTCGGTATCCCAATACCTTGTTCAATCTCGTTACCGGCAAGTCTCTTTACTCGTACCGCAATGCATGATCCCGTGACTAACGCCTTAGTCACATTGAGCTCATTATGATGATGCATTACCGAGTGGGCCCAGAGATACCTCTCCGTCACACGGAGTGACAAATCCCAGTCTCGATCCGTGCCAACCCAACAGACACTTTCGGAGATACCCGTAATGCACCTTTATAGTCACCCAGTTACGTTGTGACGTTTGGCACACCCAAAGCACTCCTACGGTATCCGGGAGTTGCACGATCTCATGGTCTAAGGAAAAGATACTTGACATTGGAAAAGCTCTAGCAAACGAAACTACACGATCTTTTATGCTATGCTTAGGATTGGGTCTTGTCCATCACATCATTCTCCTAATGATGTGATCCCGTTATCAATGACATCCAATGTCCATAGTCAGGAAACCATGACTATCTGTTGATCAACGAGCTAGTCAACTAGAGGCTTACTAGGGACAGGTTGTGGTCTATGTATTCACACATGTATTACGATTTCCGGGCAATACAATTATAGCATGAATAATAGACAATTACCATGAACAAAGAAATATAATAATAACCATTTATTATTGCCTCTAGGGCATATTTCCAACATCGTCAGCGTCCCAAGTCCAGCGCCGCCGCATGAAATGGCGGGGCATTCGTGTCACCGCGTTCATGTCCATTACTTTTAGTATGTGACAGCACACAATCCCGTCCCGTTCGAATTTGCAGCATTGGCAGTAGTATTCGCCTTCCTTATCGAGGCCTTCACAAAGTAGTTCCTTCCTTTGTCTAGGTCTTCAGGTTCTGAATCCGACATGCCCAAGAGAGAACACACCTTGAACGTATGTTCGTCCACCTGGTAAGCCATGTACATGCTGGCACGCTTTATTTCTTCCTGGAATCTGCAAGTTTTTTGTGGTTTTCTTAAACTCTTATATGATGTTTGTAGCACCTTATGTTGATATTTTCACATGGCAAATGCATAACATTTTAATTGGCAAGTGCATTACATACCATCATGGCAAATGGAACTACAGTTGATTAAACATGGCAACTATAGTTGATTTCACACGGCAACTGCAGTTCATTAAACATGGCAACTACAGTTCATTAAACATGGCAACTATGGTTGACTTCACACGGCAACTACAGTTCATTAAACATGGCAACTACATATCATGATTACCCTGTACTCAATGGCTACTTTTAATATATCAGCATTTCAAAAAAGCTGCCAACTGCATTGCATTCTATATGCCACCTACCACCTTCATGCTTGTGCAAATAAGACGGTAACACAAATGACTTACTTGTTAAAAATCTTGTTGGTATATGTCTTGCTCATCTGCCTCTCCATTGGTAACTATGTTAGCAATTTAGGCTGCTTGAGCGCGGTGTTTGCTTCTTGCTGTAGCTCAGATCCCAGTATTTTCTGTTGCAAAGCTGTGTATTGCTTGGCAAACTGCATCAATGAGTTGCCAGGGCTCACGTACCGCTTCAGAACAGCATTGAACCCCTCCCTGCGCTGCGTAGTTTGCAGAAATGGGAAGAAGCACTGCATGGAGTAGGCCGGCACCCAGTACATTCGCTTCTCCCAAAGGCTAGCAAGTGTCTCGTTGTCTTGGACTTGATATGTTTCAATCATAGCTGTCCAGCTCCGTTCAAACTCCTCCACCATCAAGCTGTGGTCTACGCACAACTCGAATGCCTTGTGCAGCTCTGGACGGTCAGCAAAGAACGGTCCTTGCTTCTCCTCAGCCTTCTTTATAATATGCCACCTGCAGTGCCAGTGCACTGCCAACGGAAAGACCCCCTCTATGCCTGCACGCATGTTAAAATCCTGGTCTGTTATTATTTTCATCGAAGCAAGTCCACCCATGCACTCCAAGAAGGTTTTGAACAGCCAAGTGCACCCATCCGTGTCTTCGTTCCGAACGAGCCCGCATCCGAACTGCAATGACTGATTGTGGTTATTTATTCCTATGAATGGAGCGCAAGGCATCTTGTACATATTAGTGAGATATGTCGCGTCGAACAAAATGCAATCTCGGAAATGTTTGTAGGCTCTTCTTGCAGCACCATCCACCCAATACATGTTCCTGACACAGTCCTCATCGTCCAATCTTATCCTGTAGAAGAAATCTGGATCTTCTTTCCCTTTCTCATCGAAGTAGGCTATCGTGTCTTCTATGTCAGCCAACCTGCTCTCTCTACAGTACTTTGCTTTTAGGTTTGTGACGTCTGCTGGTATGTAGGGCATGCTACTCAGAGTTCCATTTTTGCTGTGGATCATGGACAGTATCTGGACCATTCTTGATGGACCGACGTTACAATCATGTAGCAGCTTTATGAATTTCTTTTCTAGGGGGGTGAATCCTCTGTGGGCGCTGAGAAATTTTACCAGGTCAAACTTCTTTATGAGTTCGTGGTTGTGGTTGTCAAAATATTCAATGACCACCCACCGTGCTCCATCTATGTTTAGCTTACACCGGACAGGGCATTCCGTCTTGACAATGATACCTCTCTTTCGTTCCGGAACGACAGGTGCAACACCTTTACCCTTCTTGTTCCTTCGTGCCTTGTAGCACCTCATCTCACCTCTGTTGTACTCGTTAGTTTTTTTAATTTTCCTATGGTATTCGGTGTTGACCGCAAACCCATGGAACATTGCATATGTCTGGTAGAATTCCTTGGCATCTTCAAACAAATCAAATCTCTGCCCAACATACGGTGGTTGAGGTACCATGATTTCTGATTGCCCATCTTCTGCATCCCCTTGTGCTTTGTCATCAGTTTCATCATTCACTTCAGTATCGGCGGCTGTTTCATCTTCTTGAGTGTTGCTTGCGCTGGTGTGCAAAGGTGTGCTTGTCGGCATTGCTGGAATGATTGCCATTTCCGACACTGACTCCGCATTGTTTGTGGCATGATTGTTGGCTGGCTGGTGGAACGCTTCTTCCGTGTGCTCAGAGGTTCCTGCAGTAGATGTCCCACGCCGTTGTTGATTGTAGTTCAAGGTCCTGCAATAAAAAAAGGGTACGAGTGTAAGCATTGCTTGGATGGCATGTTTATCGTAACGGAATCCAACAGCTGCATGTGATTTGGCATGACATCATTCACATAGCAAACCGTGGAATCTACATATGGCCATGCATGGCAACTATAGTTCTCCAGTCATGGCAGCTATAGTCCAACAAACATGGCAACTATTGGTGCCAAGACATGGCAACCAGAATCTTTTAGCATCAAAACTTCGATTCTATAGCCATGGCAGCTACAGTCCTGTTGGGGAACGTAGCAATAATTCAAAATTTTCCTACGTGTCACCAAGATCAATCTAGGAGATGCTAGCAACGAGAGAGAGGGAGTGCATCTTCATACCCTTGAAGATCGCTAAGCGGAAGCATTACAAGAACGCGGTTGATGGAGTCGTACTCGCGGCGATTCAAATCGCGGAAGATCCGATCTAGCGCAGAACGGACGGCGCCTCCGCGTTTAACACACGTACAGCCCGGGGACGTCTCCTCCTTCTTGATCCAGCAAGGGGAGAGGAGAAGTTGAGGGAGAACTCCAGCAGCACGACGACATGGTGGCAATGGAGCTCGTGGTTCTCCGGCAGGGCTTCGCCAAGCACTACGGAGGAGGAGGAGATGTATGAGGAGGAAGGGGCTGCGCCAAGGGAAGGGTGTGGCTGCCCTCCCCCCCCCTCACTATATATAGGGGGAAGGGGAGAGGGGGCCGGCCCCTCTAGATGGATCTAGAGGAGGAGGCGGCGAGGGGAAACCCTAGATGGGTTTGGGCGCCCCACCCCCTAGGAAACTTGCCCCCCAAGCCGGCAGGGGCGGCTGCCCTAGGGGTGGCACCCCCACCTCTCCTGGTTACGTGAGAGGGGTTGGGAGGGGCGCACAACCCCTTAGTGGGCTGGTTTGCCCCTTCCCCTTGGCCCATAAGGCCCCCAACGCTTGCTGGGGCCTCCGAAACCCCTTTCGGACATGCTGGCCATAGCCTGGTACCCCCGGAACAATTCCGGACTCCAATACCCTTCGTCCGATATACCGATCTTCACCTCCGGACCATTCCGGAGCTCCTCATCATGTCCGGATCTCATCCGGGACTCTGAACAACCTTCGGTAACCACATACTATTTCCCATAACAACTCTAGCGTCACCGAACCTTAAGTGTGTAGACCCTACGGGTTCGGGAACCATGTAGACATGACCGAGACACCGCTCCGGCCAATAACCAATAGCGGGCTGGATACCCATATTGGCTCCCACATGTTCCAGGATGATCTCATCGGATGAACCACGATGTCGGGGATTCAATCAATCCCGTATACAATTCCCTTTGTCCATCGGTATGTTACTTGCCCGAGATTCGATCGTCGGTATCCTAATACCTCGTTCAATCTCGTTACCGACAAGTCTCTTTACTCGTTCCGTAACACATGATCCCGTGGCTAACTCCTTAGTCACATTGAGCTCATTATGTTGATGCATTACCGAGTGGGCCCAGAGATACCTCTCCGTCATACGGAGTGACAAATCCCAGTCTCGATTCGTGCCAACCCAACAGACACTTTCGGAGGTACCTGTAGTGCACCTTTATAGCCACCCAGTTACGTTGTGATGTTTGGTACACCCAAAGCATTCCTACGGTATCCGGGAGTTGCACAATCTCATGGTCTAAGGAAATGATACTTGACATTAGAAAAGCTTTTAGCAAACGAACTACACGATCTTGTGCTATGCTTAGGATTGGGTCTTGTCCATCACCTCATTCTCCTAATGATGTGATCCCGTTATCAATGACATCCAATGTCCATGGTCAGGAAACCATAACCATCTATTGATCAACGAGCTAGTCAACTAGAGGCTTACTAGGGACATGTTGTGGTCTATGTATTCACACATGTATTACGGTTTCCAGTTAATACAATTATAGCATGAACAATAGACAATTATCATGAACAAGGAAATACAATAATAACCATTTATTATTGCCTCTAGGGCATATTTCTAACAGTCTCCCACTTGCACTAGAGTCAATAATCTAGTTCACATCACTATGTGATTGTAATGAATCCAATACCCATGGGGTTTGTTCATATCTCGCTTGTGAGAGAGGTTATTAGTCAATGGGTCTGAACCTTTCAGATCCGTGGGTGCTTTACAAATCTCTATGTCATCTTGTAGATGCAGCTACCACGCGCTACTTGGAGCTATTCCAAATAACTGCTCTACTATACGAATCCAGTTTACTACTCAGAGTCATCCGGATTAGTGTCAAAGTTTGCATCGACGTAACCCCTTACGACGAACTCTTTTACCACCTCCATAATCGAGAAAATTCCTTAGTCCACTAGTTACTAAGGATAAGTTCGACCGCTGTCATGTGATCCATTCCTGGATCACTCTTGTACCCCTTGACTAACTCATGGCAAGGCACACTTCAGGTGCGGCACACAACATAGCATACTGTAGAGCCTACGTCTAAAGCATAGGGGACGACCTTCGTCCTTTCTCTCTGTTCTGCCATGGTCAGGTCTTGAGTCTTACTCAATACTCACACCTTGTAACACAGCCAAGAACTCCTTCTTTGCTGATCTATTTTGAACTCCTTCAAAATCTTGTCACGGTATGTATTCATTTGAAAGTACTATTAAGCATTTTTTATCTATCCTTATAGATCTTGATGCTCAATGTTCAAGTAGCTTAATCCAGGTTTTCCATTGAAAAACACTTTTCAAATAACCCTGTATGCTTTCCAGAAATTCTACATCATTTATGATCAACAATATGTTAACAACATATACTCATCAAAAATTCTATAGTGCTCCCACTCACTTCTTTGGAAATACAAGTTTCTCATAACTTTGTAAAAACCCAAAATCTTTGACCATCTCATCAAAGCGTACATTCCAACTCCGAGATTCTTACTCCAGTCCTTAGAAGGATTGCTGCAGCTTTGCATACTTGTTAGCATCTTTCAGGATTGACAAAACCTTCTTGTTGTATCACATACAACCTTTCCTCAAGAAAATCGTCGAGGGAACAATATTTTGACATCCTATCTGCAAGATTTCATAAATAATGCAGTACCTGCTAATATAATTCCAACAGACTCTTAGCATCGCTATGAGTGAGAAAGTCTCATCGTAGTCAACTCCTTGAACTTGTCGGAAATCATCTTAACGACAAGTCGAGCTTTCTTTTAAAATCATTGTCCGTCTTCCTTTTAAAATCCATCATTGTCCGTCTTCTCCATAGCTCGTAGGTTCATTGTTGTCTAGCAACATGACTTCCAAGACAGGATTACGTACCACTCTGAAGTAGTACGCATCCTTGTCGACCTACGAGGTTTGGTAGTGACTTGATCCGAAGTTTCATGATCACTATCATAAGCTTCCACTTCAATTGGTGTAGGTGCCACAGGAACAACTTCTTGTGCCCTGCTACACACTAGTTGAAGTGACGGTTCAATAACCTCATCAAGTCTCCACCATCCTCCCACTCAATTCTTTCGAGAGTAACTTTTCCTCGAGAAAGGACCCGTTTCTAGAAACAATCACTTTTGCTTCCAGATCTGAAATAGGAGGTATACCCAACTGTTTTGGGTATTCTATGAAGATGCATTTATCCGCTTTGGGTTCGAGCTTATCAGCCTGAAACTTTTTCACATAAGCGTCGCGGCCCCAAACTTTTCAGAAACGACAACTTAGGTTTCTCTAAACCATAGTTCATATGGTGTCGTCTCAACGGAATTGCGTGGTGCCCTATTTAAAGTGAATGCGGTTGTCTCTAATGCCTAACCCATAAACGATAGTGGTAATTCGATAAGAGACATCATGGTATGCACCATATCCAATAGGGTGCAGTTATGATGTTCGAACAGGCCATCACACTATGGTGTTCCAGGCGGTATTAGTTGTGAAACAATTTCCACAATGTCTTAATTGTGTGCCAAACTCGTAACTCAGATATTCATCCCTATGATCATATCATAGACATTTTATCCTCTTGTCACGACGATCTTCAACTTCACTCTGAAATTACTTGAACCTTTCAATAATTCAGACTTGTGTTTCATTAAGTAAATATTCTTAGCATCTACTCAAATCATCTGTGAAGTAAGAACATAACGATATCCACTGCGTGCCTCAGCACTCATTGGACTGCACACATCAAAATGTATTACTTCCAACAAGTTGCTTTCTTGTTCCATCTTACTGAAAACGAGGCCTTTCAGTCATCTTGTCCATGTGGTATGATTTGCATGTCTCAAGTGATTCAAAATCAAGTGAGTCCAAACGATCCATCTGTATGGAGTTTCTTCATGCGTATAAACCAATAGACATGGTTTGCATGTCTCAAACTTTTCAAAAAATGAGTGAGTCCAAAGATCCATCAACATGGAGCTTCTTCATGCGTTTTATACCAATATGACTCAAATGGCAGTGCCACAAGTATGTGGTACTATCATTACTATCTTATATCTTTTGGCATGAACATGTGTATCACTACGATCGAGATTCAATAAACCATTCATTTTAGGTGCAAGACCATTGAAGGTATGACTCAAATAAACAGAGTAACCATTATTCTCCTTAAATGAATTACCGTATTGCGATAAACATAATCCAATCATGTCTATGCTCAACGCAAACACTAAATAACAATTATCTAGGTTTAACACCAATCTCGATGGTAGAGGGAGCGTCCGATGTTTGATCACATCAACCCTGGAAACAGTTCCAACACATATAGCCATCTCACCTTTAGCTAGTCTCCGTTTATTCCGTAGCCTTTTATTTCGAGTTACCAACACTTAACAACCGAACCGGTATCTAATACCCTGGTGCTACTAGGAGTACTAGTAAAGTACACATTAATATAATGTATATCCAATATACTTCTGTCGACCTTGCCTGCCTTCTCATCTACCAAGTATCTAGGGTAGTTCTGCTTAAGTGACCGTTCCCCTCATTACAGAAGCACTTAGTCTCGGGTTTGGGTTCAACCTTGGGTTTCTTCACTAGAGCAGCAACTGATTTGCCGTTTCATGAAGTATCCCTTCTTTCCCTTGCCCTTCTTGAAACTAGTGGTTCTACTAACCATCAACAATTGATGCTCCTACTTGATTTCTACTTTCGCGGTGTCAAACATCGCGAGTTGCTCAAGGATCATCATGTCTATCCCTGATATGTTGTTCATCACGAAGCTCTAATAGCTTGGTGGCAGTGACTATGGAGAACCATCACTATCTCATCTGGAAGATTAACTCCCACTTGATTCAAGCGATTGTAGTACTCAGACAATCTGAGCACATGCTCAACGATTGAGCTTTTCTCCCTTAGTTTGCAGGCTTAAGAACTTGTCAGAGGTCTCATACCTCTTGACGTGGGCACTAGTCTGAAATCCCAATTTCAGTCTTTGGAACATCTCATATGTTCTGCGACGTTTCAAAAACGTCTTTGGTGCCACAATTTTAAACCGTTAGCATTACGCACTGAACTATCACGTAGTCATCAAAACGTGTATGTCAGATGTTTCGCAACATCTACAGACGACGCTCGAGGTTCAGCACATCGAGCGGTGCATTAAGGACATAAGCCTTCTGCGCAGCAATGAGGATAATCCTCAGTTTACGGACCCAGTCCGCATAATTTCTACTATCAACTTTCAACTAAATTTTCTCTAGGAACATATCTTAAACAGTAGAACCAAAACGTAAGCTATGACATAATTTTCAAAGACCTTTTGACTATGTTCATGATAATTAAGTTCATCTGATTATTTAATGAACTCCCACTTAGATAGACATCCCTCTAGTCATCTAAGTGATACATGATCCGTATCGACTAGACTGTGTCCGATCATCACGTGAGACGGACTAGTCATCAACGGTGAACATCTCCATGTTGATTGCATCTACCATACGACTCATGTTTGACCTTTCGGTCTCTCGTGTTCCGAGGCCATGTCTGTACATGCTAGGCTCGTCAAGTCAACCTAAGTGTTTCGCATGTGTAAATCTGGCTTACACCCGTTGTATGCGAATGTTAGAATCTATCACACCCAATCATCACGTGGTGCTTCGAAACAACGAACCTTCGCAATGGTGCATAGTTAGGGGGAACACATCTCTTGAAATTTTAGTGAGGGATCATCTTATTTATGCTACCATCGTTCTAAGCAAATAAGATGTAAACATGACAAACATCACATGCAAATCATAAAGTGACATGATATGGCCAATATCATCTTGCGCCTTTGATCTCCATCTTCGAGGCGTGGCATGATCACCTTTGTCACCGACATGACACCATGATCTCCGTCATCATGATCTCCATCATCGTGTCTTCATGAAGTTGTCTAGCCAACTATTACTTCTACTACTATGGCTAACGGTCAGCAATAAAGTAAAGTAATTACATGGCGTTTTTCATTGACACACAGGTCATAGAATAAATTAAGACAACTCCTATGGCTCCTGTCGGTTGTCATACTCATCGACATGCAAGTCGTGATTCCTATTACAAGAACATGATCAATCTCATACATCACATATATCATTCATCACATCCTTTTGGCCATATCACATCACATAGCATACCCTGCAAAAACAAGTTAGACGTCCTCTAATTGTTGTTGCATGTTTTACATGGCTGCTATGGGTTTCTAGCAAGAACGTTTCTTACCTACGCAAAAGCCACAACGGTGATATGCCAATTGCTATTTACCCTTCATAAGGACCCTCTTCATCGAATCCGAGCAGACTAAAGTGGGAGAGACATACACCCGCTAGCCACCTTATGCATCAAGTGCATGTCAGTCGGTGGAACCTGTCTCACGTAAGAGTACGTGTAAGGTCGGTCTGGGCCGCTTCATCCCGCAATGTCGCCGAATCAAGATAAGACTAGTAACGGTAAGCAAATTGAACAAATCATCACCCACAACTACTTTGTGTTCTACTCGTGCATATATAGAATCTACGCATAGACCTAGCTCATGATGCCACTGTTGGGGAACGTAGCAATATTTCAAAATTTTCCTACATGTCACCAAGATCAATCTAGGAGATGCTAGCAATGAGAGAGAGGGAGTGCATCTTCATACCCTTGAAGATCGCTACGCGGAAGCGTTACAAGAACGCGGTTGATGGAGTCGTACTCGCGGCGATTCAAATCGCGGAAGATCCGATCTAGCGCCGAACGGACGGCGCCTCCGCGTTCAACACACTTACAGCCCGGAGACGTCTCCTCCTTCTTGATCCAGCAAGGGGAGAGGAGAAGTTGAGGGAGAACTCCAGCAGCACGACGGCGTGGCGGCAATGGAGCTCGTGGTTCTCCGGCAGGGCTTCGCCAAGCACTACGAAGGAGGAGGAGATGTATGAGGAGGAAGGGGCTGCACTAAGGGAAGGGTGTGGCTGCCCTCCCACCCCCTCACTATATATAGGGGGAAGGGGAGAGGGGGCCGGCCCCTCTAGATGGATCTAGAGGAGGAGGCGGCGGCCAGGGAAACCCTAGATGGGTTTGGGCGCCCCCACTCCCTAGGAAACTTGCCCCCCAAGCCGGGAGGGGCGGCTGCCCTAGGGGTGGCACCCCCACCTCTCCTGGTTACGTGAGAGGGGTTGGGAGGGGCGCACAGCCCCTTAGTGGGCTGGTTTGCCCCTTCCCCTTGGCCCATAAGGCCCCCCAACGCTTGCCCGGGCCTCAGAAACCCCTTTTGGACATGCTGGCCATAGCCTGGTACCCCCGGAACAATTCCGGACTCCAATACCCTTAGTCCAATATACCGATCTTCACCTCCGGACCATTCCGGAGCTCCTCGTCATGTCCGGGATATCATCCGGGACTCCGAACAACCTTCGGTAACCACATACTATTTCCCATAACAAGTCTAGCGCCACCGAACCTTAAGTGTGTAGACCCTAGAGGTTCGGGAACCATGCAGACATGACCGAGACACCTCTCCGGCCAATAACCAATAGCGGGATCTGGATACCCATATTGGCTCCCACATGTTCCACGATGATCTCATCGGATGAACCACGATGTCGGGGATTCAATCAATCCCGTATACAATTCCCTTTGTCCATCGGTATGTTAGTTGCCCGAGATTCGATCGTCGGTATCCTAATACCTCGTTCAATCTCGTTACCGGCAAGTCTCTTTACTCATTCCGTAACGCATGATCTCGTGGCTAACTCCTTAGTCACATTGAGCTCATTATGATGATGCATTACCGAGTGGGCCCAGAGATACCTCTCCGTCATACGGAGTGACAAATCCCAGTCTCGATTCGTGCCAACCCAACAGACACTTTCGGAGATACCTGTAGTGCACCTTTATAGCCACCCAGTTACGTTGTGACGTTTGGTACACCCAAAGCATTCCTACGGTATCCGGGAGTTACACAATCTCATGGTCTAAGGAAATGATACTTGACATTAGAAAAGCTTTTAGCAAACGAAGTACACGATCTTGTGCTATGCTTAGGATTGGGTCTTGTCCATCACATCATTCTCCTAATGATGTGATCCCGTTATCAATGACATCCAATGTCCATGGTCAGGAAACCATAACCATCTATTGATCAACGAGCTAGTCAACTAGAGGCTTACTAGGGACATGTTGTGGTCTATGTATTCACACATGTATTACGGTTTCCAGTTAATACAATTATAGCATGAACAATAGACAATTATCATGAACAAGGAAATACAATAATAACCATTTATTATTGCCTCTAGGGCATATTTCCAACAAGTCCAACATACATGGCAACTACTGTTGCCAAGACATGGCAACCAGAATCTTTTAGCATCAAAACTTGGATTCTATAGCCATGGCAACTACTGTTGCCAAGACATGGCAACCAGCATATTTTAGCATCAAAACTTGTATTCTAGGTACGAGCTCACTAGGCAAATGCGATCAATCATGAATGTTGCACACAATCATATAGCAATTGGCAAATCCTGAAGACAATAGATGACTTTTTGCACGCGACCACTTGGTAGCATTTTTTTTTGTTTTTTCCACCACCACTGTGACAAATCTACTTTTCCTCCCATGCTTTTTTCACAAAAGCAAATGCACTATTGTTTTTCTGGTTCACATTTTTTTACCTTGTTGTGCTGCATGTGCTGATCGTATCTGGTTTGTCATTCCAATTTGATGTGCTCTATCTGCAATAGCGCTCTCCTGCAACTGTGAAGCTTTCCATGAGACGTTTGCCGATGTGGTTCCACCATAACAACCTGTGATCATGTTAGAAGTTGGTCAATTCATGGCAGTTTGTACAACATGGCACATGTAGCGGTGCATCCATGCCACACAGATTTGTTCACACCTGTCATCCACAGTTGTTTAGACATTTGAAATCACATTTTATGACACATGGCAACTGCAGTGTCCAGGCATGGCAACTGCAGCTGTCCAGGCATGGCAACTGCAGCTGTCCAGGCATGGCAACCCCAATGTCACCTATGTTCCTTCTCCTAATTCACTGTCCACAACTTCACTTCATGGACGGGACGACTAGGAGCGAACCGCCGTAGTATTGAAGGACGTGCGGGACGAGTAGGAGTGAACTGCCAGTGTGCGAACGGCAGGGTAGTGGCTTTCCATTCTCCCATGATACGGGCTTCCGAGAGCCCTTGGATCTGAGATCGAACGGTTGCATGGCGTGATTCTAGACCTATGGGTGAATATCCTATCCTGGAGGGTTATTCTGCAAATTTTCAGCAACTTAGCATGCGACCGTTTGATCTCAGATCCAAGGGCTGCCAGCAGCCCGTATCATGGTCGCGCCTACCACGACCGTCGCGTCGCTCGCGCGGTCGCGCCCTTGGAGATTTAACACGGTGCATTAGGCTATCTGATGTTGGCATGTCATACATAGTCATCACTTAGTCACTCATACTACAACAAGGTTGGCTATAAGTGTAATTTTTTTTACTCCTCTCTATCTCTTTCTTCGTACTCCCTCTGTCCCATAATATAAGAATGTTTTTGACACTAGTGTAGTGCCAAAAACGTTCTTATATTATGGGAGACCGGGAGTACTAGTATTTATTGCATTTGCCAAGGAGTGACCTCTTCTAATGAAATGGTGTTGCTAAGTTTGCTTCATTTAATTAGCTATAGACTCAAAATTTTCTTTTCACCTAGGTACACGCGCTTAGCACCGTTTCTTCCTTGGGTCACCAAACTAGTCTCTCTCTTCTTGATTAACTTGCCACATCAGACTTTATGCCTATGTGGCAAGCTTAAGCACCTGTAGGAGCAAGTAAAAGTAAGTACAATAGTGCGCTTTACGTGGCATTTTTGCATATGTGGAGGAAAGAGAGGCAAGGAAAAAGTGGAGAAGTGGGCTCTCATGCAAGAGCCAGTCTGTACTACATGGTGGAGCATTGGGAGAGGCACCTGTATGGAGGTGGTCAGGAATCGGGAGACTCACGCCGGTCGTAGCGCCGCAGTTAAAATGATAATGGCAAGTCAAATCACGGGGCCCCACCTGTCCAGCAGTAACTCGCTGTCAAATCACACAGCCCTACGTTTGCAGCAGCCTACTCCCTCGTCTTCTCGCGTCTCTGTCGAACCGACTAGGCGGAACTGCCCCGCCTACCGCGCAGGAAAAGCCCCGCCTTCGACTTTTAAATAGTATACAGTATACTAATTTTGTATCCATGGATTGCGCCCGCGCCATGGAGCAAAGCGTCTAGAAAACGGCGGTACACATGTACGGAGTATACAGCACGCCCGTCGCGTTCGCGTCGCACCCCAGACGGTCGGTCGGTCTGGCACGCTGCTCTCCGAATGGAACGCGCGTCATATTGCGTTTGCACACACATGTGGGACGGCAATTGAGAACCGACCATAGGCACACTCCCCGGCCCCGCAAGTCGGGTGACTTAATAGAAGAGGGAGACGAGCGATAGTACTAGAGAAGTGTTGTACTACGTTGGTGCCTGGACGATCCCTGCAAGACACGGAAGATCAGTTCGTCCATGCATGTGACCAGACTCCAGCAGACACGCCTGGATTGGCTATCGTCTACATATCGTGCAGGCTGTGTTGTACATGGCTGTAGTTGTGGTGAGAAATCTAAAAAAAGGTTTCTTGTCATCTCGCAAAATTAGGTGTCATGTGCTTCGGATCACTGCGAGGGTTAAACAGCGACAACTGAGTTGGGCTAGTCATTGGGGGCACATGCACGAACAGTGACTACTCGGCTGCCATCTAGGTCAAGCCGGCTATGTTAATTAGGACATCTATCGACGGACCCCTTTTCTACGAGTTTATCTTTAATTTGAGCTTTGTTCCTCGTCTAGTTTGTCCGTCGGGATTCATGTTGTCTCCTTTGGGCAGTGAGGTTATGATTTCTTGTCATGTGGCATTTTTTCGTGTTATATGTTATAATCCGGCGCTTCAGATCAAAATGACGACAACTGCGCCTCCGGGCCACGTGCATGAAGACTTCTCGACAGTCATTGACGAGGTCAAGCCGGCTCCGGTAGACAAAAGAAAACTAGTACTACTCCACTATATAGGCAGGAGCCTCCGCGCTTGCTTGCTAGTGTTGCTCTCTTCACACTGTCTCGGCCTCTCCAGATCTAAACACGACAGCGGTGGCCACACACTCTCTCTCTCTCTCTGCTCACCGCTGGTCACAGATCCAGCCGGATCCTCTCCGCCGGGGAAGGTGAGAAGGTGCAATGTTCACGCGGTCGTCCTCGGCGACGGCTCTTACCCACTGCTGGGCGCGTCCCGATCAGCCTGCCTTGCCGTTCTCTCCCAAGCACCGCTGGCGAGGGAGGGCCTCCGACCCCTTCTTCCTCGCTGCCGTAGTGTGGGCAGATCCGGCCTCCCGCCGCCCACCTAGCGACATCCCGGCGACCATCAGGTATAACTTCCTTCAAAACCGGCCTTGCTCTACTTCCCGAGCTCCTGACGTCGCTGCATTTGTATCTTTTACTATTTCTCAGGCCCCCTCGTAGATAGGATCGATCGGCTGTTCGAAAACCACCTAATTTTTTTACGTTTAAGAGGTAAAACTAGTTCATGCACTCGAATCTAGTACTACTTGGTTCAAACAAGGAAGAAAGGGGTGGGGGTGGGGGAGGATTTGTTACCTGAATCTAGGACTTGGTCGAAAGAGGAAATAATGGGGGCGAAAAGTAGCAGAGACTGGCTATCCAACTGGTCTCTAGGTCTAATAGGGAAATAAAGGGAAACGCAGTACAAACTCAATATAAACCCGATCTATTGGTTGAAAAAGGAAAGAAAGTGGGGACTGGGGGACAAGTCAACAGAGTAAGTCCAGCACTAGATTTGCTAGCCTCACACAGTATAAGGTGGCTATACCGAACAAAAATGGGACCAACCCAGATATCCTGTTCTGATGTTTGTTGCCCCGAGCCACTCTTATGTAATGCCACTGGTAAAATGTAGCAGTCGCACTGTTAAAAGTAAGGACACGTTAAACCAATGTTGTTTTCAATGTAATGCCTCCAGTAATATGAATCAATGGCACTTCTTTACATGTCCTGCTAAAATTTCCCATTAAGATAAGTTGGTTCTTTTCGTTAGAAATGCAACTGTCCTGGTCCGCCTACTCTCCCGTGCCCAAAGTAATGTCGTATTTAACGGTTGTCATAGTTAATCCTAATGCCCACACTAATATCTAGCAATGCCAGTGCTTTAGAAATTGCTACTGTCCTTGTAGGATTGCCATTCAGATAAGGAACATGCTTCTTTTCATTTGATGCATGTTTCATCACTTGTTAGTCACCCTCCTTTCCACCTTTTTTGTGCAAACAGAGATATACATTTCACGCTCGATCTTAGTTGAACTGCACAAATGATATCCAAATTATAGTTGAGCATTCCAGGAGCTTCACAACCAACCTTGATGTTGCTCAATTTTATTGCAACTAATGAAGAAGAAGCTCTGTGGGTTTCGTTTTCTGATGGAAATGGAACCGGGGCTGGAGCCCTTTTCTTAAAAAAATTGAAGAAGAAGCTGCTAGCTCACGGGACATTGCTTCATTTTAGGTGAACTGCACCAAAAGGTCCCATGAATTGAATCATCCATGTTGGTGACTGAAAGAGCCAGCTTCAGCATCCCAGTCTAAGCACCCCCGGCCTCCATCCTTGCGACGCACGGTACACCTCGTTTGCCACCTGCTCGACCCTAGTGTCACTGATAAAATGAAGTAATAATACAGTTAAAATAGAGCGAGTGTCATCTCTATCATTTCATTTCCAATGTAGATAAAGAAAGTGCTTCTCTTTGTTAATGTATGTTTCATCAACTAGTCCCATTGTTAATGTTTAAGCGTTTCTGCAAACTGGGGTGCTTAATTTTAGTTGATATGTACAAAAATAGAGATTTGAATGTCTCAAGGCGCCTCCTTGTACTACCGCTGTACACTGATGTTCATCACTGGCAGAAGGTGTATCTGGGAGACTTGGGACGATGTCCAGTATGAGGCGTACCGTATGAGGCGTCGCAGGGCCCATCTCGCCCTCGCAGCATGGCATACTATGATACTATCGCAATATTTTCTTCTATTTATTTTGTGTGTTTCATCAACTAGTGCCACTATAATGTAATCACGCTTTTTCATTATCTGTGCAAACAGGGTTATTCAGCTGCATTTTGGTGGAACTGCACAAATGTACGTATGGAACCGGCATATATGCAGAGTGCGAGGTGTGCCAAGTAAAAATTACCGACACCAACCATGCTGCATGCACGCATTGGCATCCACCACCACCAGTGGGATGTGTGGCGCTCTCTGTGGACGGATCTTTCTCGGCAGCAAATCATCTAACCAAATACTAGTAGCTTATATTGGCAGTTTTCTAGGGAGTACTCTTTTCTGAAAGAAGCACCAATCTATTTTTCTTTATTTGTACACTGTGTCACAACTTTGACCCAAAGGTCCAGAGCTATTTTAGGGTGATTGGCGTAGTACTCGGAGACTGATTGTAAGCATGATTTTCATTAGCTGTCACACTGATTGTAAGCATGAGCAGGTGGAAGATTAGGTTAGTGCGAAGCTTACCTTAAACCCTACCGCCGCCGTTGAAACGAGGCGAGCGTCGAGGGAACCGTGGAGAACGGCGGGGAAGCGACGTCGCGCCATCCGGCCTCCTCTTGCGGTGGGAGAACGAATACTCCTGTGGCTCCGGCTGGCTCTGCACCCTCACGAACGGCACACCATACTCGATCGATTCGTTATCCTCTGGGTGCTCGACCTTCGACCTGTACGCCCACCACCTCCGCCTGACTGTCGCCTCGGGCGAATCTGTCTGCTCCATCGCCCAGAGGAGATACTCGATGAACTCGGAGGACTGCGGCGTGACTGCCGCCGAGGAGTACATGTACATCACCGCCGTCTCGCTCTTTCGCATACATTGCCACATGGCCCACACCGTCCTCGAAATCTCCCACTCATTGTCAAACCAACTAAGGATCTCCTTCAACCTGGCTAACTTTGCCTGGTCGCCGCCGGCGATCTGCCTGATTCGCTGCTGCATCCTCTCCATAGATGTCCTTCTGAGTGGTCCGGTGCTAGCTTTGGAAGATGGGAGGAGAGGCGGTGGTCTTGCAATAGAGAAGAGGGAGAGGCGAGATGGTGGTTTTGGAATGGAGATGATGGAGAGGAGAGGAGGTGGTTTTGCAATGGAGAAGATCTGAAGAGGGAGAGGCGAGACGGTGGTTTGGAATGGAGATGATGGAGAGGAGAGGAGGTGGTTTTGCAATGGAGAAGATCAGAAGAGGGAGAGGCGAGACGGTGGTTTTGGAATGGAGATGATGGAGAGGAGAGGAGGTGGTTTTGCAATGGAGAAGATCAGAAGAGGGAGAGGCGAGATGGTGGTTTTGGAATGGAGATGATGGAGAGGAGAGGAGGTGGTTTTGCAATGGAGAAGAGGGAGAGGAGCGTGCGGCAGCGATTTAGGATTGGACGAGAGGGCCGGCGCGCTGTGACTGGATCAAAATCAAAATCAATTTACCCTTCAATTAAGAAAGCGACCCCACATTAACTAGTCTCCCTTTTATTCTGGGTCATAATTGACCATGATTTTCGCACATAAAATATATGTTATACGTTGCAAAAATAATATAATTTGAAAGTACATTCAGATACGAACCAAACGATACAATTTTTGGTGACATGCATTCACATTTTGCTTGTCAAATACAGTACGTGGTCAAACTTTGACCCAAAATACGCAAAACAACAAAAAAATACTTCCAAGACCAGCGCCGCTCTTCCGCTCTTCTCCTCTTAAACCACCGCCGCTCCTCTCCTGTTCCAATCTAAATGCAGCGCCGCTCCTCTCCTCTTCCATTTCAAAACCACCGCCCCTCCTCTCCTGTTCCAGTCCAAAACCAGCGTCGCTCCTCTCCCGTTCTAATCCAAAACCAGCGCTGCTCCTCTCCTCTTCCATTCAAAAACCACCGCCGGCGAGTGAAGGTGCTGTGGAGAAGTAGATCGATGGAGGAGTACAACCGATACGTGAGGATCGCAGACGGCGACCCTGTGAAGCTAGCTAGGATGTTGGAGATACAGTCTTGGTTTGACAACAAGGACCAACTAGCGGCGACGGCGACATCCATGGCCAAATATCTGCAACAGAGCGAAAAGGCGGCGATACTCCCGGAGGGAGTCGCGCCGGAGTACATAGAGCTGCTCCTCTGGGCCATGGAGCAAACAGATTCACCGAATCCGATCGTGAGGGAGCGGTGGTGGGAGTATCGATCCCAGATGGAGCATCCACCAGAGATTGAAGGATCGAGCATCTACAGGGTGCCGTTTGTGAGGGTGTCCTGCCAGAGCGAGCCGGTGGAGTCTTCGTCGACCGAACCCAACTGCAAGAGGAGAAAAGCAGTTGGCCCGACGACGCTTCCCCGCCATCGTCTCCCTCGCCGTTCACATCGTCTCACGGGGCGGCTGTCTGCCGCCGAGGAATAGGAGGGGGCTGCCCCCCCCCAGCCCAATAGTCGGGCAGGTTGTGAATTGTCAGGAGGAGCTTAGGGTTGTCAGTATTTGCAGGTTGTGAATTGTGTTTTGTGTTGTGTATTTTGAGAGTACTTTCAGATATGAATGTCTTTTGAATTTCAGATTTGCAGTATTGAGCATATGAAGTATTTTATGAATTCTAGAGATCTATTTTTAGCACTTAAAAAATGTAGTTTCATAGGAGTATAAAAGTGCAGACAATGTGATTCTCAGAGAAGAAACTGCAAGTTTCAGTTTCAGATAAGAAACTGCAAGTTCAGTTTCAGATAAGAAACTGCAACTTTCAGAGGCAGAGCATTTATATTAACACGGCCTTTTCAAACAGGGTTAACATCATGTTGGAAGTTTTATTCATGGTCGAAAATGGAACTACCAGCCAGTTAACATCATGCTGATCAACATTCATGCATAGCACATCTTCATATGATGCACAGTCAAAATGCCCACACAATGTCGAGTGTGCGAAACACAGAGAAAACGAGGGACGAAGTTTTGGCAAGTGTTGGACGTGGTTTTGGGCTGCCCCGTCTAGGCCTGCTCCCTCCTCCCCGCGGCCGGCTCTGCTGCCGCGCAGGCCTCACCGCCCCACCGTACTCCCATCGCTGGCCTAGCCATCCCTCTACTCACCCACACCTGCTGTTATTCTCCGGCGACGGCAGACGAACCAGTAAACCCTCGTACAGTCGTACTCCCCTCCGCGTGGGAAACAACTGCCGAGTCTTCCCTGCCTCCGTGTCGTTCCCTTCCTAGGCCTCGCCGTCGTCCACCGCCCTGGTGCTCTCGGCGCGGCCTGGTCAACGTGGTCAACGACCGACATGCATCTGAAGTGGACTGTACGTGGAGAGGCCGACAGCTGGGTCCACGGCCGCACGCAAGGAAATGCCTCCTTATTACGCGCAAAATAATGATTCCTCCACCTGACATCAGGGACCCACCGAAAGGGCCTCTGTATTTCGCGAAAAAAACGTTACCGCCGCTGACAGCTCGGACCCACCAGCTATATCTTCGCACGCAAGGAAGTGCCTCCTTATTACGCACAAAAAAATGAATACTCCCCCTGCTAGCTGGGACCCACCATGGTGGGAGGCTGACTTGTGGGCCTACTAAGTTGACTGGGACGGGGGCCTTTGTCAACTTTAGTCAATATGAACGATTCTAGCTCCAGTGACCGTACGATGTCCATCCAACGGCCGTAGTGCTTCTTCAACCTCTGGTCTTCTTGCTCCAGCCGCCCAAAGCAGCGCCGGTCGTGCCGCATGCTCCTGCCTCCCGTGGCCGGCTGTGCTGCCGCGGAGGCCTCACCGCCCCCTACTATTCCCACCGCTGGCCAGGCCCTGCGGCGACGGCAGCCTCACACCGCAGCCGAACCAGTGAACCCTCGTACTCCTCTCCGCGCGGGCTTCCACTGCCGCGTCTTCCCCGGCTCCGCGTCGTCCCCTTCCTAGGCCTCGCCGTCGTCCACCGCCGTGGTGCTCTCCGCGCGGCGTGGTCAACGTGGTCAAGGAACGACTTCCATCGGAAGAGTACTGTACGTGGAGAGGCTGACAGCTGGGTCCACGGCCACAGCCCAGTTTTTTTGTGATTTGCCAAGTAAGTCGCTTTGTCAGGCCTGTTGGGCTGCAAATCTTTCAAGACGAGGAGAGCTTTCATTCGGCTGGCCGAGAAAATGGCCCATCAGTAATGAGAAATGGGTTGTACATTTTTAAAACACATCAAACCGGCAATTAGTTTCAAATATCTTTTTTTTCATTTCGAGATTTTAAATTACATTAATTTTTATGCGTGGAGAATTTGTTGGATTTTATATTGATATACATTTATTTTTAAAATCAGTTTGAATGTGAGTCGAAATTTCGGGATTAAAAACAGTTCGGACCGCACCGAAATATGCAAAATTTCGTATAATTTTTTAACCGTGGCCACAATATGGGCTGTAATGCTAACAAAAAGAATATGGGCTCCAAAAAAACCTTAATAATTAGCAAATGGGCTGTAAATTATTAGAAATAATGGCAGATGGGTTGTATGCTGTTTTCCACAGATTTGAGGCTTTCCTAAAAAAAAGGTTGACGCACAAGCAGTGACTGTTGGATGGCCATCCAACGGCCGTCGTGCTTCTTCAATCTCTGCTCTTCCTGCTCCAGCCGCTCAAACAAGCGCCGGCGGGACTGCCTGCTCCCTCCTCCCCGCGGCCGGCTCTGCTGCCGCGCAGGCCTCACCGCCCCACCGTACTCCCATCGCTGGCCTAGCCATCCCTCTACTCACCCACACCTGCTGTTATTCTCCGGCGACGGCAGACGAACCAGTAAACCCTCGTACAGTCGTACTCCCCTCCGCGTGGGAAACAACTGCCGAGTCTTCCCTGCCTCCGTGTCGTTCCCTTCCTAGGCCTCGCCGTCGTCCACCGCCCTGGTGCTCTCGGCGCGGCCTGGTCAACGTGGTCAACGACCGACATGCATCTGAAGTGGACTGTACGTGGAGAGGCCGACAGCTGGGTCCACGGCCGCACGCAAGGAAATGCCTCCTTATTACGCGCAAAATAATGATTCCTCCACCTGACATCAGGGACCCACCGAAAGGGCCTCTGTATTTCGCGAAAAAAACGTTACCGCCGCTGACAGCTCGGACCCACCAGCTATATCTTCGCACGCAAGGAAGTGCCTCCTTATTACGCACAAAAAAATGAATACTCCCCCTGCTAGCTGGGACCCACCATGGTGGGAGGCTGACTTGTGGGCCTACTAAGTTGACTGGGACGGGGGCCTTTGTCAACTTTAGTCAATATGAACGATTCTAGCTCCAGTGACCGTACGATGTCCATCCAACGGCCGTAGTGCTTCTTCAACCTCTGGTCTTCTTGCTCCAGCCGCCCAAAGCAGCGCCGGTCGTGCCGCATGCTCCTGCCTCCCGTGGCCGGCTGTGCTGCCGCGGAGGCCTCACCGCCCCCTACTATTCCCACCGCTGGCCAGGCCCTGCGGCGACGGCAGCCTCACACCGCAGCCGAACCAGTGAACCCTCGTACTCCTCTCCGCGCGGGCTTCCACTGCCGCGTCTTCCCCGGCTCCGCGTCGTCCCCTTCCTAGGCCTCGCCGTCGTCCACCGCCGTGGTGCTCTCCGCGCGGCGTGGTCAACGTGGTCAAGGAACGACTTCCATCGGAAGAGTACTGTACGTGGAGAGGCTGACAGCTGGGTCCACGGCCACAGCCCAGTTTTTTTGTGATTTGCCAAGTAAGTCGCTTTGTCAGGCCTGTTGGGCTGCAAATCTTTCAAGACGAGGAGAGCTTTCATTCGGCTGGCCGAGAAAATGGCCCATCAGTAATGAGAAATGGGTTGTACATTTTTAAAACACATCAAACCGGCAATTAGTTTCAAATATCTTTTTTTTCATTTCGAGATTTTAAATTACATTAATTTTTATGCGTGGAGAATTTGTTGGATTTTATATTGATATACATTTATTTTTAAAATCAGTTTGAATGTGAGTCGAAATTTCGGGATTAAAAACAGTTCGGACCGCACCGAAATATGCAAAATTTCGTATAATTTTTTAACCGTGGCCACAATATGGGCTGTAATGCTAACAAAAAGAATATGGGCTCCAAAAAAACCTTAATAATTAGCAAATGGGCTGTAAATTATTAGAAATAATGGCAGATGGGCTGTATGCTGTTTTCCACAGATTTGAGGCTTTCCTAAAAAAAGGTTGACGCACAAGCAGTGACTGTTGGATGGCCATCCAACGGCCGTCGTGCTTCTTCAATCTCTGCTCTTCCTGCTCCAGCCGCTCAAACAAGCGCCGGCGGGACTGCCTGCTCCCTCCTCCCCGCGGCCGGCTCTGCTGCCGCGCAGGCCTCACCGCCCCACCGTACTCCCATCGCTGGCCTAGCCATCCCTCTACTCACCCACACCTGCTGTTATTCTCCGGCGACGGCAGACGAACCAGTAAACCCTCGTACAGTCGTACTCCCCTCCGCGTGGGAAACAACTGCCGAGTCTTCCCTGCCTCCGTGTCGTTCCCTTCCTAGGCCTCGCCGTCGTCCACCGCCCTGGTGCTCTCGGCGCGGCCTGGTCAACGTGGTCAACGACCGACATGCATCTGAAGTGGACTGTACGTGGAGAGGCCGACAGCTGGGTCCACGGCCGCACGCAAGGAAATGCCTCCTTATTACGCGCAAAATAATGATTCCTCCACCTGACATCAGGGACCCACCGAAAGGGCCTCTGTATTTCGCGAAAAAAACGTTACCGCCGCTGACAGCTCGGACCCACCAGCTATATCTTCGCACGCAAGGAAGTGCCTCCTTATTACGCACAAAAAAATGAATACTCCCCCTGCTAGCTGGGACCCACCATGGTGGGAGGCTGACTTGTGGGCCTACTAAGTTGACTGGGACGGGGGCCTTTGTCAACTTTAGTCAATATGAACGATTCTAGCTCCAGTGACCGTACGATGTCCATCCAACGGCCGTAGTGCTTCTTCAACCTCTGGTCTTCTTGCTCCAGCCGCCCAAAGCAGCGCCGGTCGTGCCGCATGCTCCTGCCTCCCGTGGCCGGCTGTGCTGCCGCGGAGGCCTCACCGCCCCCTACTATTCCCACCGCTGGCCAGGCCCTGCGGCGACGGCAGCCTCACACCGCAGCCGAACCAGTGAACCCTCGTACTCCTCTCCGCGCGGGCTTCCACTGCCGCGTCTTCCCCGGCTCCCCGTCGTCCCCTTCCTAGGCCTCGCCGTCGTCCACCGCCCTGGTGCTCTCGGCGCGGCGTGGTCAACGTGGTCAAGGAACGACTTCCATCGGACGTGGACTGTACGTGGAGAGGCTGACAGCTGGGTCCACGGCCGCAGCAAGGAAGTGCCTCCTTATTACGCGGAAAATAATGATTCCTCCACCTGACAGCTGGGACCCACCGGACGGGCCACTGTATTTCGCGAAAAAAACGTTTCCCCCTGACTGCTGGGACCCACCAGCTACATCTTCGCACGCAAGGAAGTGCGTCCGGGCAAAAAAAATGATTCGCCCCCTGACTGCTGCGACCCACCAGCTACATCTTCGCAGGCAAGGAAGTGCCTGACAGTCGGGACCCACCTGGTCGAAGCATACGTAGCGTTGTCATTCTGGTCGCGAACGTGTACGTACATATATACTGGTGGATGTAGAGGCGCGCACGTGTCGTAGTAGAGGCGCGTACGTGTCGTAGTAGAGGCGCGCACGTAGCATGTACACGTACGTACAGCGGCCAGGGTGTAAGAAAGAAAATACAGCCACGTATGTGTACATACGGGCGGGGTCTCGAACGCCTACTCGGGCATTCGTACGGCCAGGGCTCGTGTACATGGCTGGGTCGGAACGGAGAAACAGCGTCGTTCTCGTGTTCATGGGGAGGCAAGGGAATGCGTGATGTTCATGGGGAGGCAACGGAATGCGTCGTGTTCATGGGGAGGGGTGTGGCGTACCGCAAAACGGAGGAAACGGACCTCCTACGGTCGAAACGGGGGGTCATGTGATCGGGAGGAGTGTGGCGTACCGCAAAATGGAGGAAACGGACCTCCTACGGTCGAAGCGGGGGTCCTGTTGATCGAGAGGGGTGTGGCGTACCGCAAAACGGAGGAAACGGACCTCCTACGGTCGAAACGGGGGTCCTGTTGATCGGGAGGGGTGTGGCGTACCGCAAAACGGACGAAACGGACCTCCTACGGTCGAAACGGGGGTCCTGTTGATCGGGAGGGGTGTGGCGTACCGCAAAACGGACAAAACGACCTCCTACGGTCGAAACGGGGGTCCTGTTCATCGGGAGGGGTGTGGCGTACCGCAAAACGGGACTCCACGGGATACTGTTCATCTCCACTGTCGACCTCCTCCAGCCTCCACGGGCTACCGTCGACCTCCTCCAGCCTCCACGGGCTCCTGTTCATCCAGCCTCCACCGCGCGCTACTCCACCGGCTACTGTTCAACCACCCCTCCACGGGCACCCCTCCACCGTCTACTGTTCATCCAGCCCTCCACACCACGGGGTCCTGTTCAACCACCCCTCCACGGGCACCCCTCCACCGTCTACTGTTCATCCAGCCCTCCACCACACCACGGGGTCCTGTTCATCCAGAGGCAACGCCACCGCTCACTGTTCATCCACCCCCCCCCCCCGCAACGCTCACTGTTCATCCCAGAGGCAGCATCGATCGGCTTCAGTTAGCAGCAGTAGCGAAGGAATCGCTCGATCGGGTTCAGTTAACAGCCATCGATCGATCGCTCGGGTTCAGTAACGCGTAGCCTGCAGTGCAATCGCTCGGGTTCAGTTAGAGCCCAACGCCTCGCTCGGGTTCAGTTAGAGCCAACGCCTCGCACACACGCGCGTACGTGTACGAGAGAAACGTGCATCGCTCGGCCCCCGACCTCCCACCGTAACCAGGAACTCCCCGAAATTTTCCTCTCCCTCGCTTCTACCACGGTTTTTTCCGTCATGGACGGCCCAAAGAATATCATGCAGCTGCGTCTCCGGCCCGCCCAGGACGAAAAGCCCATTTTCTGTCATGATTTTTTGTCATAGAAGTAGGAGCCCACCACATCTATGATGATACCGGGTTTTGTCACAATTATCGTCATAGAAGTGTCATATGTATGACAGAAAAAAAATTCGTTCGGCCCAAAATGTCACGGATGTGTCTTTTTTTTGTAGTGACATCATGGCAAGTACGACATGCACATTCATTCTCTTTTCTAAAATCTGGATGCCAGCTATCATTTTGAAGCGATGGCAACAGGCAATATAATAGGATGGCAAGCAACAACATAACGTGGTGGCAACTAACGACGACCATAGGTGGCAACTGACGTTCGATACAAGTGGCAATTATTTTTCCTCCCTCCCTATGCCAAATTCCTCCTTTCTCTCCCTATTTTTAGTGATTCCTACGCATCCTTCATTACCAACTACTCGCACCAAGCCAACCCAGAAGCTTAGCTCAACTCTAGTATAGAATATGGCAGATCTGGCGTATGTTGGTGGGCAAATGTGAATACACACAAATCCGCGGTGTGTTTGCCCTGACAGCATGGATCTAGTCGCCATCTTCGCGGGCAATCTACAATTTCAAATTTCTAGAAAGAAGAAGGATGAGAAACAGAAGGAGATCGGAGATCCACCTATTTTAGCTCGTCGTCTTGGGAGGGCGGGGTTGGGGGAGGGGGTGGTTAGCGGTGGGGAGGCGCTAGGGATCTGCTCTGGTTGCCATGGCAACCAGAGAAGGAAGGTGATGGAAGTAGGGGATCAAGAGGTAGGAGACGACGGCGCAGGTCACACTGGGGATCGAAAGGAGGCCGGGACGACGGGCGTGTTGGGTCGTGCGGGCAGCGCGGTCGTTCGCCCAGATGTGTGGGCGATTGTGCCAGACACCGGACGTGCGGGCTGTGGCTGCGCGCGCCCGGACGCGGTCGTGTGGGCGGGGTCGTCTCCGTGCCACACAGGGCGTGCGGCACAACCACCCGATATGCCACACATGTGGCAGTTATCGGCGTTCTAAATTAATCTATAGCCACATGTGCGCATGATTACTAGGGGCTTCCAATCATTCAAACTAAATCACATCCAACAGTCCATATTACATCAAGGGGACTGCCACACAAACTAACACCTCAGATTAAATATATTACCAGAGCATACTACCACCATATCTCCACTAATTAATACCGTGATAATCTGTAATTATTACTATCCGCTAAAAGGGAAACTATCCACCAAGTTGCTCCCATGCCCACAATGCCCGCTGCCTCACACCATCGCCACACATGGAGATCTGTATGAGGCCACATCGCCGTCCTCCACGCGCCAAGCCTCCTCATGCCCTGATACGTCCCTAAAGTATCTAATTTATATGCTTATGGAGACAATTTAACATGGTTTCTAGAGTTCTTCCTATGAACCTTGGCATTCCCTCATTATGCTAAATTAAGAAACTCTGATTGGAATAAAGTAGAAGGTACAGTAGGAACTTGGTTAGGCAAAAGGATGTCCTATGGAGCGTAGCGATAGTAATGGTGCCGGTTTGGATGGGTAGAGCTGAACCAAATCCATACCCCATATCCTCGTGGTCGTCTATTGCCCACCCATGACTACTTTCATGGGTTACAGACGTACCCATACCTATTAGAAACAATGACCATAAAAACATATGTATGTCAACACCAACGATAATGATAGAATGTTACAAATAGACAATACAAAGTAACAGTTTTGCACACATCACAAGTACAAATAACACCCCCTATATGGTCTATTCGTATTAGGACGGGTTATATGACATGTGTCATTGCCATGTGGGACCTACTTGTCAGATGGGCATCCATTGAGTATCCATGGAGCAAGTTTAGAATTCATGCCCAACCTGTGAGTTCGTGGGTATCTATCCGCGAAAATCCAAGGTCCTCCAAACTTTTGTCCAAAGTAATGAATATCCATCGATCCCTAGATACTTGGATAATAATGTCATGTTGGAAATATGCCCTAGAGGCAATAATAAAATGGTTATTATTATATTTCCTTCTTCGTGATAATTGTCTATTGTTCATGCTATAATTGTATTAACCGGAAATCGTAATACATGTGTGAATACATAGACCACAACATGTCCCTAGTAAGCCTCTAGTTGACTAGCTCGTTGATCAATAGATGGTTATGGTTTCCTGACCATGGACATTGGATGTCGTTGATAACGGGATCACATCATTAGGAGAATGATGTGATAGACAAGACCCAATCCTAAGCATAGCACAAGATCGTGTAGTTCGTTTGCTAGAGCTTTTCTAATGTCAAGTATCATTTCCTTAGACCATGAGATTGTGCAACTCCCGGATACCGTAGGAGTGCTTTGGGTGTATCAAACGTCACAACGTAACTGGTGGCTATAAAGGTACACTACAGGTATCTTCGAAAATGTCTGTTGGGTTGGCACGAATCGAGACTGGGATTTGTCACTCTGTATGACGGAGAGGTATCTTTGGGCCCACTCGATAATGCGTCATCGTAATGAGCTCAATGTGACTAAAGAGTTAGCCAGGGGATCATGCGTTATGGAACGAGTAAAGAGACTTGCCGGTAACGAGATTGAACGAGGTATGGGGATACCGACGATCGAATCTCAGGCAAGTAACATACCGATGGACAAAGGGGATTGTATACGGGATTGAATGAATCCCCGACATCGTGGTTCATCCGATGAGATCATCGTGGAACATGTGGGAGCCAACATGGGTATCCAGATCCCGCTGTTGGTTATTGGCCGGAGAGATGTCTCGGTCATGTCTGCATGGTTCCCGAACCCGTAGGGTCAACACACTTAAGGTTCGGTGACGCTAGAGTTGTAATGGGAATAGTATGTGGTTACTGAAGGTTGTTCGGAGTCCCGGATGAGATCCGAACGTGACGAGGAACTCCGGAATGGTCCGGAGGTGAAGATCGATATATTGGACGAAGGGTATTGGAGTCCGAAATTGTTCTGGGAGTACCGGGTGACGACTAGTGTGACCGAAAGGAGTTTCAGATGCCCCAGCAAGCGTTGGGGGGCCTTATGGGCCAAGGGGAGGGGCACACCAGCCCACTAAGGGGTTGTGAGCCCCTCCCACCCCAACTCACGTAACCTGGAGAGGTGGGGGCGCCTCCCCTAGGGCAGCCACCCCTCCCGGCTTGGGGGGCAAGTTTCCTAGGGTGGGGGCGCCCAAACCCATCTAGGGTTTCCCCTGTGGCCGCCGCCCCTCCCCTAGGGAAACCCTAGGGCGCCTCCTCCTCCCCCCTTCCCCCTATATATAGTGAGGGAGAGAGAGGGCAGCCGCACCCTTTCCCTGGCGCAGCCCCTCCCTCCTCCAACACCTCCTCCTCCTCCATAGTGCTTGGCGAAGCCCTGCAGGAGAACCGCAAGCTCCACCACCACGCTGTCGTGCTGCCGGAGATCTCGCTCAACTTCTCCTCTCCCCTTGCCGGATCAATAAGGAGGAGATGTCCCCGGGCTATACGTGTGTTGAACGTGTCGGCGTTCTGGGAACGGGGGTCCCCAGACTTGCCTGCCTGCGGCCCACGGCGTGGCTAAGCTAGCGGGCCGTACGGCCCATCTTCATCAACAAGCCATCCAAGACCCTCGCGAGGGGCCAAGCCTCGCGAGGCAGACGACGCAAGACCTCTTCAGGAGTGCGCTATTGAGGCAGGCTCGCGAGGAGCGAAGAGATCAAGGCGGGGCAAACCTCACGAGGCTCTCGTGACGTGAGCCATGACGATCGGCACCAGGCGGGCACCAAGCGGGCGCCAGCGCGCGCAGCGTCCTTGTTTCCTCTTTGGTGCTAAGGAAGCAGGCGCAGGCGAGGTGTACCGAGGCATCAGGCAAAGGTTGCTATATCGGTGGAACGAGACCAAGACCAGGAGGACGGCAAGACGGAGGTCATCGTGGAGCCCAAGACGGCGTCACCACCAGAGCCTTTCGCAGGCGAAGACCACTTTTGTCAGGATAGCTTGTACTAGTTGTCCCCCTTTAAATTTGCACGGCGTTGTTGGCTCCCTTCCCGCTCAATATTTGGGAAGAGGAGCAGGGCCTATATAAGTAGAACTAGCCACTACCGTAGGAAGAGAACGGGATCGGATCCAGAGACATGCACAAGTCACCACGCACAAGAACACCTCAACCTCAGGAGGTTGTTCTTCCCTCTGTACTGTTCATCATCAGCCCAAGGGGCAATCCACCACCACACACTGGAGTAGGGTATTACACCACAAGGGTGGCCCGAACCAGTATAAATCTCGTGTCTTTCTGTGTTGCGAGTTCGTCGAGTTCGTCCGCGAGATCTTAGCGAGCTAGGGCGTAGATCGGTAGGAGGGAAAGACTTCGCGCGCACCCCAGTGTTCGAACCTTAAGGGTTTGCCGGAACCCCACATCCGACAGAACGTGGAGGCACCGTCTGTTCGGCGCTAGATCGGATCTTCCGCGATTTGAATCGCCGCGAGTTCGACTCCGTCAACCGCGTTCTTGTAACGCTTCCGCTTAGCAATCTTCAAGGGTATGAAGATGCACTCCCTCTCTCTTGTTGCTAGCATCTCCTAGATTGATCTTGGTGACACGTAGGAAAATTTTGAATTATTACTACGTTCCCCAACAGTGGTATCAGAGCTAGGTCTATGCGTAGATTCTATGCACGAGTAGAACATAAAATAGTTGTGGGCGATGAGTCGTTCAATATTCTTACCGTTACTAGTCTTATCTTGATTCGGGGCATTATGGGATGAAGCAGCCCGGACCGACCTTACACGTACTCTTACGTGAGACTGGTTCTACCGACTGACATGCACTTGATGCATAAGGTGGCTAGCGGGTGTCTGTCTCTCCCACTTTAGTCGGATCGGATTCGGTGAAAAGGGTCCTTATGAAGGGTAAATAGCAATTGGCATATCACCATTGTGGCTTTTGCGTAGGTAAGAAACGTTCTTGCTAGAAACCCATAGCAGCCACGTAAAACATGCAACAACAATTTGCAGGGTATGCTATGTGATGTGATATGGCCAAAAGGATGTGATGAATGATATATGTGATGTATGAGATTGATCATGTTCTTGTAATAGGAATCACGACTTGCATGTCGATGAGGATGACAACCGGCAGGAGCCATAGGAATTGTCTTAATTTATTGTATGACCTGCATGTCAATGAAAATGTCATGTAATTACTTTACTTTATTGCTAACCGTTAGCCATAGTAGTAGAAGTAATAGTTGGCGAGACAACTTCATGAAGACACGATGATGGAGATCATGGTGTCATGCCGGTGACGAAAGTGATCATGCCGTGCCTCAAAGATGGAGATCAAAGGCGCAAGATGATATTGGCCATATCATGTCACTTTATGATTTGCATGTGATGTTTTTCATGTTTACATATTATTTTCTTAGAACGACGGTAGCATAAATAAGATGATCCCTCACTAAAATTTCAAGAAAAGTGTTCCCCCTAACCGTGCACCGTTGTGAAGGTTCGTTGTTTCGAAGCACCACGTGATGATCGGGTGTGATAGATTCTAACATTCGCATACAATGGGTGTAAGCCAAATTTACACATGCGAAACACTTAGGTTGACTTGACGAGCCTAGCATGTACAGACATGGCCTAGGAACACAAGAGACCGAAAGGTCGAACATGAGTCGTATAGTAGATGCGATCAACATGGAGATGTTCAGTGTTGATGACTAGTTCGTCTCACGTGATGATCGGACACGGCCTAGTCGATTCGGATCATGTATCACTTAGATGACTAGAGGGATGTCTATCTGAGTGGGAGTTCATTAAATAATTTGATTAGATGAACTTAATTATCATGAACATAGTCTAAATTGTCTTTGCAAATTATGTTGTGGATTAATAGCTCGCGCTTTAGCTCCTTGTTTTAATACATTCCTAGAGAAAGACTAAGTTGAAAGATATTGTAAGAAATTGTGCGGACTAGGGCCGTAGTCTGAGGATTGTCCTCACTACTACACAAAAGGCTTCTGTCCTTGATGCACCGCTCGGTGTGCCAACCCCTCTGGCGTCGTCTGTGGATGTTGTGAACATCTGGCAGACACGTTCTGATGACTACCTGATAGTTTAGTGCACCATGCTTTACGGCTTAGAGTCGGGGCTCCAAAAGCGTTTTGAACGCCATGGAACATATGAGATGTTCCAAGAGCTGAAATTGGTATTTCAGGCTCATGCCCATGTTGTGAGGTTTGAGACCTCTGACAAGGTATTTGCCTACAATATGGAGGAGAATAGCTCAGCGAGTGAGCATGTGCTCAGAATGTCTGGGTACTTCAATCATTTGAATCAAGTGGGAGTTAATCTTCCAGATAAGAGAGTGATTGACAAAAGTTCTCCTGTCACTATCACCAGGCTGCTAGAGTTTCGTGATGAACTATAACATGCAAGGGAAGATGATCCCTGAGCTGTTCGTCGTGCTTAAGGCCGTAAAGGTAGAAATCAAGAAGGAGCATCAAGTGTTGATGGTTAACAAGACCACTGGTTTCAAAGAAGGGAAAGGGTAAGAAGGGAAACTTCATGAATGGCAAGCTAGTTGCCGCTCCAGTGAAGAAACCCAAGAACCCAAACCCGAGACGAAGTGCTTCTATTAGGGGAACGGTCACTGGTAGTGGAACTGCCTCAAATACTTGGTAGATAAGAAGGCTGGCAACTTCAACAAAAGTATATTTGATATATGTGTTATTGGTGTGTACCTTACTAGTACTCCTAGTAGCACATGGGTATTAGATACCGATTCAGTTGCTAATATTGGTAACTCGAAACAAAAGCTACGGAATAAACAGAGACTAGCTAAGGGCGAGGTGACGATATGTGTTGGAAGTGTTTCCAAGGATGATATGATCACCATCGCACGCTCCCTCTACCTTCGGAATTAGTGTTGAACCCAGATAAATGTTGTTTGCATTGGTGTCTGCGTTGAGCATGAACATGATTAGATCATGTTTATTGCAATATGGTTATTCAAGTCAGAGAATAATGGTTATTCTGTTTACATGAATAACACCGTCTATGGTCATGCACCCAATGTGAATGGTTTATTGAATATCGATCGTAGTGATACACATGTTCATAACATTGATGCCAAAAGATGTAGAGTTGATAATAATAGTACCACTTTCTTGTGGCACTGCCGCTTAGGTCATATTGGTGTAAAGCGCATGAAAAACCTCCATGCCGATGGACTTTTGAAGTCACTTGATTTTGAATCACTTGACACATGCGAACCATGCCTCGTTGGCAAGATGACTAAAACCCCGTTCTTTGGAACAATGGAATGGGCAAGTGACTTGTTGGAAATCATACATGCTGATGTGTGCAGTCCGATGAGTGTTGACGCATGCGGTGGATATCATTATTTTCTCACCTTCACCAATGAATTGAGTACATATGGGTATATTTACTTAATTAAGCATAAGTCTGAAACGTTTGCAATGTTCAAGCAATTTCAGAGTAAAGTTGAGAATCATCATAACAAGAAGATCAAGTTCCTATGATCTGATCAAGGGGAGAGTATCTAAGTTATGAGTTTGGCAATCACTAAAGACAAGGTGGAATCGTTTCACAGTTGACGCCACCTTGAACACCATAGCGTAATGGTGTGTCCGAACGTCGTAATCGCACCCTATTGGATATGGTGCGATCTATGATGTCTCTTACCGATCTACCGCTATCATTTTAGGGTTATGCATTAGAGACAATTACATTCACTTTAAATAGGGTACCATCTAAGTCCGTGGAGATGACACCGTATGAACTATGGTTTGGCAAGAAACCTAAGTTGTTGTTTCTTAAGGTTTGGGGCTACGATGCTTATGTCGATAGGCTTCGGCCAGAAAAGCTCGAACCCAAAGCGAAAAATTGTGTCTTCATAGAATACCCAAACAAGACGATTGGGTATACCTTCTATCTCAGATCTGAGGACAAAGTGTTTGTCGCTAGGAACAGGTCCTTTCTCGAGAAAGAGTTTCTCTCGAAAGAATTGGGTGGGAGGAAGATAGAACTTGATGAGGTTGTTGAACCTTTACTTCAACCAGAGAGTAGCGCGGCACAGAAAGATGTTTCTGTGGCACCTACTGTCGGTGTCAAAACCGGCGGATCTCGGGTAGGGGGTCCCGAACTCTGCGTCTAAGGCGGATGGTAACAGGAGGCGGGGGACACAATGTTTACCCAGGTTCGGGCTCTCTCGATGGAGGTAATACCCTACTTCATGCTTGATTGATCTTGATGATATGAGTATTACAAGAGTTGATCTACCACGAGATCGTAGAGGCTAAACCCTAGAAGCTAGCCTATGATTATGATTGTTGTTGTCCTACGGACTAAACCCTCCGGTTTATATAGACACCGGAGGGGGCTGGGGTTACACAGAGTCGGTTACAAGGGAGGAGATCTACATATCCGAACTGCCAAGCTTGCCTTGGACGCAACGGAGAGTCCCACCCGGACACGGGACGGAGTCTTCAATCTTGTATCTTCATAGTCCAACAGTCCGGCCAAAGTATATAGTCCGGCAGTCCGAGGACCCCCTAATCCAGGACTCCCTCAGTAGCCCCTGAACCAGGCTTCAATGACGATGAGTCCGGCGCGCAGATTGTCTTCGGCATTGCAAGGCGAGTTCTTCCTCCGAATACTCCATAGAAGATTTTGAACACAAGGATCGTGTCCGGCTCTGCAAAACATTTTCCACATACCACCGTAGAGAGTATAATATCCCACAAATCTAATCTGCTGACAAATTTTGTAGCGTGACATCACGCCATGGCCCGGTCATTATGCGAACCGTTTTTCTCAACCAGCTACTGCACATATTTGCGAGGCGGTTTTCTTGGCACGTCTTGTCGAAGCAGAGATCGTGTCCCCTTATCACGGGATTCTCATCAATACGGGTGTGGGTAACCCAACCGCGCCATCAATCACGGCGCTTGGGGAATAAGCGAGTTCACCAGGCAAGTGGGGAGGCGCACAGTTTCTACCGCCCTTATAAAGGGACAAGGACTCCTCTTTTTCACCCACGCCTTCTTCTTCGCTTGCCCACTCATTCTCACACACTCGAGCTCCAGCGCCCAAGTTCTCACCTTCTCCGCAAAGCCATGTCCGGAGCGGGGGGAAAGTGGATGGTCTCCTCCATTATGTAGGAGGACATTACGAAGCTCCAGGAAGCCGGATACCTAGCCGCAGACATCGCGCGCCGGCTCCTAGACGCGGGGCACATCGTCCCTACTCTAGAACCCCATGAGAGGGTTGTATTCCTTACCCACTTCGTCCGCGGGCTAGGATTTCCTCTCCACCCGTTTGTCCGCGGGCCCATGTTTTACTATGGGCTGGACTTCCATGATCTGGCCCCTAGTTTCATCCTCAACATCTCGGTGTTTATCGTCGTGTGCGAGGCCTTCCTTCGCATCAAGCCCCACTTCGGCCTATGGCTGAAGACCTTCAACGTGAAACCAAAGGTGGTGGTCGGTCAACAAGCGGAGTGCAGAGGCACCATGGTGGGCAGAATGCCCAACGTCACCTGGCTCGAAGGCTCCTATGTGGAGACCGTGAAGGGGTGGCAATCGGGGTGGTTCTACATCACCGAGCCGCGTGACACCAACTGGGTGGCGGCCCCCGAATTTCGATCCGGCATCCCCATGCAGCTCACCTCCTGGAAAGAGAAGGGCCTATCCTGGGGTTCGTCAGTGGAGCTGACCGGACTACAGAAACGTGTCAAGAATATGATAAGCAAGAAAATCAAGCTCGTCAACATGGTCCAGGTCATGATCTTCCGCCGAATCCTCCCGTGTCAAAGACGGGCATTCAATATGTGGGAGTTTGACCCGGCCGAGCACCAGATGCTGCGAGAGCTTTTCGACACGACACACAAAGACGTCTGGAAGGTGCCGTTCAAGGGCGCCGAGGTACCTCCTCCCCTTACCGAGGATCGTGGACTCAGCACAAAGCGCCCTGCCAATCCGGTAAGTCTTTTATATCTCACAAAGTGTTCTTTTGCCTAGCAGAACCGTGTGAGGGGTCTGGGCCTCCACGCCATTTTAACAGGACTGGGTAGCGACAGTGGAGCAGATCGATTGTCCGCCCCCCCTCCCCTGCCCGAAGATCCAGCAGAGGCTCTCTTAACGGAGATGCTGGTTCCAACGCCTTATGAGGCGCCAGAGAAGAAGGCCAAGAAGAAGGCCGCGAGGCCCAGGAAAGGTCTCCGGCGCAAGGTCATATCAAACTCATCGTCCGATAACACCGAAGCGCCCTCCTCCCACGAAAACGAGGAGGAGGAAGAGGAAAGTTCTCCCCCCCCCCAGTCGGGGGAGACAGGAAAAGGAAGGCCGCCCCATCAGAGGAGGCCGAAGGGTCCAAGAAGGGAAGGACCCTCCTTCCGGACTACTCCACAACAGCCGCTTACAGCGACGAGGAGTGGTTGCCCAGGGACAAGCCCCTGGCGAAGTCGTAAGTATTCGGATACCATAATAGTCCTGGTATGTTCTGTTTTATTGCTTCTCATCATGCCAAACATGATCATGCAGTCCCTCCAAAGCCCCATATCGACGTATGCTCTTCGGATGGGTCTTTGGGCCCGTCGGCGATGAACAGCGATTCACTCCCGACCGCCACCTCCCCCCGCCCTACGGACGACGTCGAGGTGTTGTCTCAAAGGGTACTGAACCAAGGGGAGATAGTCCTGGAGGCGCCCCAAGGCGACATCCCAGACGCTGGGCGCATGGGGAGCAAGACTCCCATGGGCTCTAATGACGGGGGCAGCAAGTTTGGCCCCCGGCCGAATACTGCGCCGGAACCTCCAGTGATTCCGGACACTGTCAGGCGACCCCTCGCTAAGGGGGGCAATCCGTCCGTGCCGATGGCCTTTGTCCATCTAGAGGCATCGGACAACTTGCTGGAAGTGCTTCGCGGCGCTTCCATTGACGAAGAACACCGCACTATCATGAGTGCGGTGGTCGAGAAAGTTCGGTCCACCAAAAGCGGACTGACTGAAGCCTGCGCCAGCCTCCTAACAGGCTTTGAGGTAAGTAATCGAATTATGAGAAAATGTTACAGACGGTAGCCCCTGATGCTCTGTTTGGCGTTCGCAAAGAAAGGCCGAACAGAGGATCAAATAATAATCACAGGAGTCTAATCAGAATATGTCTATGTGAATAAGCAGGCTTCGCTGCTGGCCGCTGCCGCTCATACTGCAGAGGTCTCCGTACTGAAGCGGGACCTTGAGCGGTCCAAGGAAGAGCTCGGCCTTACCAAGAGGCAGCTCGAAGAGAACAAAGGTAAGTGATACCCCGTCTGTATATCGATAAAAAAGAAGGTGGTTGTTAAATCATAGGATCATCATGAATTTTGCTAGGGGCCACGACCGAAGTGGCGGCCCTGAAGAAGGCGCTGTCCGAGGCCGAAGACAAAGCGGGCAAGGAGCGCACCGAGCGCGAGAAGGATGAGGCCCAAAATGCCAAGGCCGAAGCCCAAAAGGCCCTCCAGGAGATTCAGGAGGTCAAGAAGATAGCAGTGGGTAAGGCATTCATTATGCATAGCAAGCATGTGAAGGAAACGTTCCTTTTACTTACCCGAATTCGGAGCTCTCCAGGAGCGTTCGCAGATCTGCCCCGCAGCGTATCGGATGCTGCAGAGTTCTACCGGGCCGAGGAAGGGAGCTCGACGGAGAAGTTGTTCTGGTCTCAGTATACTGGGACTGAACATCCGATGCCCTTGAGCGACCAGTTGAAGCAACTGGTCGAGCTTCACAAGGCGGCCGAATTGGCCATGAGGGGTCTCATAGTCCGGATGTGGCCTGGCGAGCCCCTGCCTGGCAGCTACTTCGGCCTGGTAAAGCGGCTTGTGAATGCCTGCCCACGGTTTGAAGTCATAAAGCGGTCCGTCTGCACTGAAGGTGCGCGCAGGGCTTTTGCCCGGGCGAAAGTGCACTGGGCGGAGATGGATGCCGAACAGCTGGTGAAGGAGGGGCTGCCGGAGGGCAAGGAGCATCACCACCCCGAAAAGTATTATGACAGTGTCCTGAAGGGTGCTCGCCTTGTGGCAGAGGAATGTGCTAAGGATGTAATATTTGAATGAATGTACTCATGTGATCCTGTAATATGAAACGAGTTCATGTGCGCTATGCAACGCTTGTTAATTTAAAATATTACCTTCTGTGCGGCCGTTTATAAAATCTGAGAGTTGGCCAGTCGTCAGCTTCTGCCCCCATGTAACTAGTACTGAGGTTTTCGGGATAAACCTGATCACTCTTTATCCTAGTTTTGGGTCCTTCGAAGGAGGTGTTCAGCACAACGAACTAGGCAATCGGACTATAAAGCTTTATCACTCTCACTTAGCCATAGAAGTCTACAATTTTAAATTTTGGCGAAGCCCCTAGTATTCGGAAGGCCGAACTTGGGGCGCTATGCACGCCTAAATCGGACAAGGCCGATTCTTCGCCCGAAGCGGAAAAAATCTTTAAGGATTTGGGACCTCTCGAACAGCGACCAGCTCTCGCCGCATCAAGACAGTCAGTTTTCGGCTTTCTCTACTGAGGTGCTCGTCCGGAAGAACTGGGACACAATCACAGTAGTTCTCCCAGTGCTACCTTAGCCGATATAGCGGAACGGAAGGTACCAAAACATGGGAGCCAGGCAAACCCAACTATTGACCCAAGACATGATTCGGAGCTGATGCATATAATGCTATAAGTTCGGGGTGCCGCACTGTCGAAAGTGTTCGGACTTTTCTTGCCGTGTTATGGGGTACAATGAAGCCCCTGGCGCACTGGACGTACCAGAATGTACGGGTGCAATTTGTCGTAAATAAGTAGACAAGGGAAAAAGGATGAAAAAATGCAATAACAAGCTAACGCTATACATTGTTATTTAAATGATACGTCAAAGCGTATGTATACAAGTAGTGCAATAAGCAAAAATAGGACTATTTGACATGTCCTATCCAAGGGCAAGCTGCGTGTGGGTATGTAAAACAGGTATAGCGATCGTTATCAGACACCACCTGGGGATTCCCTTGTACGTCAAAGCTTCTTGCTTCCTTGGTGTTTCCTTCGTGTGATGGGTCCGATAGTCAGGCTATCGGAAAGGGCTTCCAGAGAATAGGGTCCTGAAAGGAAGAAAATAGTAAAGATATTCGGGTCCTGAGGCGGTTGAGCCGCATTGTGGGCCGTGCCATAGTCGTGCCTCCGCCTATGCCCATGGTATCTTGAGTGCGTAATTATGTACGCGCGGCACAAATTTCGCCGCTTGACTGGGGCTAGGACGGAGGCCGAATTGCTAGGCGAGCTCTGAACGTGCTTGGCGATTCTATTGCAGGGTACTCCGGACTTGCTTGAAGGTGTCCGGGGGCTTCTTCGCCGAATTGGCGGTTGGCCTCAGAAGGCTGCTTTGTACTTCCGCTGCGAGGGCCGCAGTGTGCTCCTCTGTGCGGAGTGGGCGTTTTGTGTTTCCATTAACTGTTATAACCCCACGAGGTCCTGGCATTTTGAGCTTGAGGTATGCATAATGCGGTACCGCATTGAATCTAGCAAATGCGATTCGGCCGAGTAGTGTGTGATAGCCACTACGAAAGGGGACGATATCGAAGATTAATTCCTCGCTTCGGAAGTTGTCCAGAGATCCGAAGACCACTTCCAGTGTGATTGAGCCCGTGCAACAGGCCTCTACACCTGGTATGACACCTTTGAAGGTGGTTTTTGTGGGTTTGATCCTCGAGGGGTCTATACCCATTTTGCGCACCGTATCCTGATAGAGCAGGTTCAGGCTGCTGCCGCCGTCCATAAGGACTCGAGTGAGGTGAAATCCGTCAATGATGGGATCAAGGACCAATGCGGCAGAACCTCCATGATGGATACTAGTGGGGTGGTCCCTGCGATCGAAAGTGATCGGACAAGAAGACCATGGGTTGAACTTTGGGGCGACTGGCTCCATCGCATAGATGTCCCTTAGTGCACGCTTCCGTTCCCGCTTGGGAATATGGGTTGCGTATATCATGTTCACTGTTTTCACTTGGGGAGGAAATTTCTTCTGTCCTCCTGTGTTCGGCGGCCAGGGCTCCTCCTCGTCGTCGCTATGCAGCCCCTTTTCCTTGTTTTCGACATTCAACTTGCCGGCCTGTTTGAACACCCAGCATTCTCTGTTGGTGTGGTTGGCTGGCTTATCGGGGGTGCCGTGAATTTGACACGAGCGATCGAGTATGCGGTCCAGACTAGACGGGCCCGGATTGCTTCTTTTGAACGGCTTTTTCCGCTGACCGGATTTAGAGCCATTGAATCCGGCATTGACTGACGTGTCTTCGGCGTTATCGCCGTTGTTGTGGCGCTTGTGTCTGTTGCGACATGGTATGCCGTTGCTATTTTTGGCTTCTGAATTGCCAGGATTTCTTGATGTGTTGTTGCTGCGAGCCAGCCAGCTGTCCTCGCCCGCGCAAAAGCGGGTCATGAGTGTCGTGAGGGCTGCCATGGACTTCGGCTTCTCTTGGCCGAGGTGTCGGGCGAGCCACTCGTCGCGGATGTTATGCTTAAATGCCGCTAAGGCCTCGGCATCCGGGCAGTCGACAATTTGGTTCTTTTTAGTTAGGAACCGAGTCCAGAATTTCCTGGCTGATTCCCCTGGCTGTTGGGTTATGTGACTCAAGTCATCGGCATCCGGTGGTCGCACATAAGTGCCCTGGAAGTTGTCAAGGAATGCGTCTTCCAAATTCTCCCAACTGCCAATGGAGTTTGCTGGCAGGCTATTCAGCCAATGTCGAGCCGGTCCGTTGAGTTTTAGTGGGAGGTACTTGATGGCATGTAGATCGTCACCGCGGGCCATGTGGATGTGGAGGAGGAAGTCTTCGATCCATACCGCGGGGTCTGTTGTACCATCATATGACTCAATGTTCACGGGTTTAAATCCTTCTGGGAATTCGTGGTCCATCACTTCATCATGAAGCATAGGGGGTGTGCGGCGCCTCTGTGCCGGGCTATGTCATGACGCAGTTCATACGAGTCTTGTCTGCTGTATTCGGCCCGGCCGGATTTGCTTTTAGTGTATCCGGCGTGACGATCGTCGTCACGCGTTGGGGCGTGCCCCCGTGATCCGTAGATCGATCTTGTATGTCCTGCTTTGTTTTCCAGTACGTTTCGCATGTCCTGCGTGTTGCCCCGGGCCTTGGTGTTTTTGTTTGACTGGCGACGGGGTGCGGGCTGGACTTCGGGCTGATATGTCGCTCTGTCTCGGCCACGAGGTGGCCGATCAGCCGCATCATACGCTGGTAGTGTAGGTTTTAATGTTTCCTCCTCGAGTTGGGTTAGCAACCTACACTTTGGGTAACTCTTGGTTGGGCGCTCGAGTTCGTATTCCTCGGCCACCAGGACCTCGGTCCATCTATCCGCTAGCAGATCTTGGTCAGCTTGAAGCTGTTGTTGCTTTTTTGTAGTGACCCGACCTCAAACGGTCAAGTCTCTGTGCTTCCGTGTCATCCCTGGATCGGTAATGCTGACACACATAGTACTCGAAGGATTTATAACAGAGTAGCAATCACACACTTATTACATCGAATGTTCTCAAAAGAGAACTTATTACAATAAATATGGCTTAAGGCCATCTAATACGGTAACAGCGGAAGGCTTGGAAGATAAAGTGTGTCCATCAACTCCAACGGCATAGCTGAGCTGCACGGCAACGACCTAACGAACCTTACTCCTCGCCTAAAAAGTCTGCAACATAATACGTTGCAGCCCAAAAACGGGCCAGCACATGGAATATGCTGGCAATATAACACAGTAGAGCAAGAGCAGAATAATGCTATCACTACATGCATATTTGGCTGGTGGAAAGGCTCTATGGTTATAGTTTTGTAAAAAGCCAATTTTTCGCTACAACAAAGGAATAGATTTTATTTAACTATCATGGTAGTTGAAACCTCATTGAGAAGGTTCCTCCAACTCAATCCCAATTAAAAGGTAATTATCAACCCAACAATATTAAATTAGAGTGATGAGATACATATGATAATCCAAGTAC
Source organism: Triticum aestivum (assembly GCF_018294505.1). Classification (NCBI taxonomy): domain Eukaryota; kingdom Viridiplantae; phylum Streptophyta; class Magnoliopsida; order Poales; family Poaceae; genus Triticum; species Triticum aestivum. The sequence continues at coordinate 40,346,654 of NC_057799.1, read as the reverse complement.
TAGATACTCAAGATGTCCATAACCGGGGACACGGCTAACCATGATTAGATTGTGCACTCTGCAGAGGTTTGCGCACTTTTCCCCACAAGACTCGATTGCCTCCGCTGGATTTCTCGCACTACATGGTGTTTGAGAAACGGATGACCGAGACACAGTCTTTCAGAAGCATTAACTCTAACCCCGGGTAGACAGTACCAACCTACATCCCTCTACATCTGCTAGCTTACCACTAGAAGAGGTCATGCAACTTACTCAACTATGCTAGAGCCCATAATAGCTTGTGGCTGCACACGGAAGTTCCTAGCATGAAATATCTCAGTTCCCTTTGAGCCTGGGTGGCGGACCTTAGGATTATCACACGGGTACTCCGGGATATCCTAGGACAACACTGGATTCTCCAGGTGCCCGACAAGCAATCCACCCAGATGTGTATTAAAGTTTCCACCTTAAGTTGAACCATTAATTAACAATCTCACATCTGTCATGGATTCACTCACCCAAACCACGTCTACGAGCATAGCATAGCAATATAAGCAATACGTAGAAGTAACTCCCAAGGGTTTCATTATAACAGGGCAATAGGTTCTACCTCATACTCTACTTCCCATTACCCACAAGTTAATCACATCCTAGTCATGCAGTGCTTTGGGGATTGGGGCTAATGCATAAAAAACTGGGTAATAATGGGATATGATCAAAGTGTTACTTGCCTTGCTGATGATTCGCAAAACCTAGAGACTCGTAGTAGCACGCTTCGCACTCCGGGAATTCTATCGCAAACAAACAATAGCATACATAAGCAATCAAGAAAAGATGCACGGGTAAAACGCAAATAAGAAGATCTAACCAGAAAGTTCAACTTACGAACTCCGGTTTGCAAAAATAATCAAATCAAACGGAGCAACGAAACTCAAACTGCGAAAGAGACAAGATTCGTTTACTAATCTGGACTAAAGTCAAATTTTACAGTACCAAAATCTTGTTCAAGTTGGTTAAACAGAAAGAGGGCTTCGAGACGAAGATCTAGGCGCTTGAATCGCCTGATTCCGACAAACGAGCGAAAAGTTAAACTAAAACAAAAATCAGATCAGAAATCGCGATCGAGAATAATCGCGAAAAATCCGAGAAAAAAAACTGACAAACAGGCTAACGAACGAACGTTCGCTGTCTAGAAAACCGTTCGTTAAAACGAACGAATGAACAGGCATTCGCTAAATAAATAAACCGATCTAAAAGAATAAACCAGAATTTTTTTAAAAAAAAGGATCTAGATCTAGGATTTACCGAAATAAACCGACGAGAGAAAAAAATGGCGGCGGCGACTGGCGCGGCGGCGGCGCGGGCGGAGCTGCGGCGGTGGCTCGGCGGCGGACTGCAGCGGCGGCGGCGGGGCGGCGCTGCGGCTCGGGGCGGCGGGGTTGGCGGCGGTGGTGGTGTGGGGGTCGAGGCGGGGCCGGCTCGGCCTTTAAAGGGCCGGGCGAGGCGGCGGCTTGGGCAAGGGGCCGGGGGAGGAGGAGTCCTCTCGGGACTCGGCGGCGGCGGCGTGCGCCGGCCGGACTCCAGTCAGAGTCGGTCAGGGCGAGGGGTGGGCTGGCGCGACTGGCCAACTGGGCCTCGGCCCAGTTCGGTCCGGTGGAAAAACTTTTTTTTAAAATAAATTCCGCGCAGAAAAACGCCGAAAATAAATACTAAACGGACGCCAAAATCCCGAAATAAATTTTCTCCGTCCTCTAAAAATCTACCGGACATGGTGAACATTTATTTGGGCCTAAAATGCAATTTTGAAAAACGCAAATTTTTCCTATGCAAATAAAATAGCAATAAAATCCCAAATAAAATATTTATTTGTTTTTAATATTTTTCCTCCAATATTTCATTGTTTTTGGGGAAGTCATATTATCCCCTCTCATATATTTTTTTTATATATGAAATATTTTGGGAGAGAAAAAATAATAAAACAAATTGATTCTCGTTTTGATATTTGATAAAATTCAAATATGAAAACAATGAAATCCCCAACTCTCTCCGAGGGTCCTTGAGTTGCTTAAAATTTCGAGGATTGCGAAACGAATATGCAATAAAATATGATATGCATGAATGATCTATGTATAACATTCCAAATTGAAAATTTTGGATGTTACATTTTTCTTCAGGCTTTTTGCTGTGGCTATAAGTCGGCGCTTGAAGCACTCCTGTTCGACGGGGTCCTCGGGCACGATAAATTCTTCGTCGCCGAGGCTCACCTCGTCTTCGGAGACGGGCATGTAATTGTCATCCTCTGATTCTCCGTCTGCTGCCTGTTCCTTAGGGCTAGCTTGCCCATCCTGCCGCTCGAAACCTGGCTTGAGGGGATTGTCTTCGTCTTCGGCACTATCCGCAACGTTATTGTCTCTTGTGCCGGTATCGCTGCTTTTGCTCTGGCGGGGCTTAGAGCGGCGCCTGTTGGAAATATGCCCTAGAGGCAATAATAAATAGGTTATTATTATATTTCCTTGTTCATGATAATCGTTTATTATCCATGCTAGAATTGTATTGATAGGAAACTCATATACATGTGTGGATACATAGACAACACCATGTCCCTAGTAAGCCTCTAGTTGACTAGCTCGTTGATCAATAGATGGTTACGGTTTCCTGACCATGGACATTGGATGTCGTTGATAACGGGATCACATCATTAGGAGAATGATGTGATGGACAAGACCCAATCCTAAGCCTAGCACAAGATCGTGTAGTTCGTTTGCTCAGAGCTTTTCTAATGTCAAGTATCATTTCCTTAGACCATGAGATTGTGCAACTCCCGGATACCGTAGGAATGCTTTGGGTGTACCAAACGTCACAACGTAACTGGGTGGCTATAAAGGTGCACTACAGGTATCTCCGAAAGTGTCTGTTGGGTTGGCACGAATCGAGACTGGGATTTGTCACTCCGTGTAAACGGAGAGGTATCTCTGGGCCCACTCGGTAGGACATCATCATAATGTGCACAATGTGACCAAGGAGTTGATCACGGGATGATGTGAGTTACGGAACGAGTAAAGAGACTTGCCGATAACGAGATTGAACAAGGTATCGGGATACCGACGATCGAATCTCGGGCAAGTAACATACCGATAGACAAAGGGAATTGTATACGGGATTGATTGAATCCTCAACATCGTGGTTCATCCGATGAGATCATCGAGGAGCATGTGGGAGCCAACATGGGTATCCAGATCCCGATGTTGGTTATTGACCGGAGAGTCGTCTCGGTCATGTCTGCCTGTCTCCCGAACCCGTAGGGTCTACACACTTAAGGTTCGGTGACGCTAGGGTTATAGAGATATTAGTATGCGGTAACCCAAAAGTTGTTCGGAGTCTCGGATGAGATCCCGGACGTCACGAGGAGTTCCGGAATGGTCCGGAGGTAAAGATTTATATATGGGAAGTCTTATTTTGGTCGCCGGAAAAGTTTCGCACTTTATCGGTATTGTACCGGGAGTGCCGAAAGGGGTCCGGGGGTCCACCAGCCCCGGGGGGGCACATGGGCTGTGGGGGGTGCTCCTTGGCCTATATGGGCCAAGGGAACCAGCCCCAAGAGGCCCATGCGCCAAGAGATAAGATAAAGGGAGAGTCCTAAAGGGGGAAGGCACCTCCGAGGTGCCTTGGGGAGGATAGACTCCTCCCTGGCCGCACCCTTCCTTGGAGGAAGGGCCAAGGCTGTGCCCCCCCCCTCTCCCTTGGCCCTATATATAGTGGGGGGGAGGGAGGGCAGCAGCATACCTAAGCCCTGGCGCCTCCCTCTCCCTCCCGTGACACCTCTTCCTCCCCGCTTGCGCTTGGCGAAGCCCTGCCGGGATCCCGCTACTTCCACCACCACGCCGTCGTGCTGCTGGATCTCCATCAACCTCTCCTCCCCCCTTGCTGGATCAAGAAGGAGGAGACGTCGCTGCTCCGTACATGTGTTGAACGTGGAGGTGCCGTCCGTTCGGCGCTAGGATCATCGGTGATTTGGATCACGACGAGTACGACTCCATCAACCTCGTTCTCTTGAACGCTTCCGCTCGCGATCTACAAGGGTATGTAGATGCACTCCCCTTCCCCTCGTTGCTAGATTACTCCATAGATTGATCTTGGTGATGCGTAGAAAATTTTGAATTTCTGCTACGTTCCCCAACAGTGGCATCATGAGCTAGGTCTATGCGTAGTTTCTATGCACGAGTAGAACACAAAGTAGTTGTGGGCGTAGATGTTGCCAATTCTTCTTGCCGCTACTAGTCTTATCTTGTTTCGGCGGCATTGTGGGATGAAGCGGCCTGGACCGACCTTACACGTACGCTTACGTGAGACAGGTTCCACCGACTGACATGCACCAGTTGCATAAGGTGGCTAGCGGGTGTCTGTCTCTCCCACTTTAGTCGGAACGGATTCGATGAAAAGGGTCCTTATGAAGGGTAAATAGAAATTGGCATATCACGTTGTGGTTTTACGTAGGTAAGAAACGTTCTTGCTAGAAACCCATAGCAGCCACGTAAAACATGCAACAACAATTAGAGGACGTCTAACTTGTTTTTGCAGGGTATGCTATGTGATGTGATATGGCCAAAAGGATGTGATGAATGATATATGTGATGTATGAGATTGATCATGTTCTTGTAATAGGAATCACGACTTGCATGTCGATGAGTATGACAACCGGCAGGAGCCATAGGAGTTGTCTTTATTTTTTGTATGACCTGCGTGTCATTGAATAACGCCATGTAAGTTACTTTACTTTATTGCTAAGCGCGTTAGCCATAGAAGTAGAAGTAATCGTTGGCGTGACAACTTCATGAAGACACAATGATGGAGATCATGATGATGGAGATCATGGTGTCATGCCGGTGACAAAGATGATCATGGTGCCCCGAAGATGGAGATCAAAGGAGCAAAATGATATTGGCCATATCATGTCACTATTTGATTGCATATGATGTTTATCATGTTTACATCTTATTTGCTTAGAACGACGGTAGCATAAATAAGATGATCCCTCACTAAAATTTCAAGAGACGTGTTCCCCCTAACTGTGCACCATTGCGAAGGTTCGTTGTTTCGAAGCACCACGTGATGATCGGGTGTGATAGATTCTAACGTTCAAATACAACGGGTGTTGACGAGCCTAGCATGTACAGACATGGCCTCGGAACACATGCGAAACACTTAGGTTGACTTGACGAGCCTAGCATGTACAGACATGGCCTCGGAACACAAGAGACCGAAAGGTCGAGCATGAGTCGTATAGAAGATACGATCGACATGGAGATGTTCACCGATGATGACTAGTCCGTCTCACGTGATGATCGGACACGGCCTAGTTTGACTCGGATCATGTATCACTTAGATGACTAGAGGGATGTCTATCTGAGTGGGAGTTCTATAATCAGATGAACTTCATTATCATGAACATAGTCAAAAGGTCTTTGCAAATTATGTCATAGCTTGCGCTTTAGTTCTACTGTTTAAGATATGTTCCTAGAGAAAATTTAGTTGAAAGTTGGTAGTAGCAATTATGCGGACTGGGTCCGTAAACTGAGGATTGTCCTCATTGCTGCACAGAAGGCTTATGTCCTTAATGCACCGCTGGGTGTGCTGATCCTCAGCGTCGTCTGTAGATGTCGCGAAACATCTGACATACACGTTTTGATGACTACGTGATAGTTCAGTGCGTAATGCTAACGGTTTAGAATTGTGGCACCAAAGACGGTTTTGAAACGTCACAGAACATATGAGATGTTCCGAAGACTGAAATTGGGATTTCAGACTAGTGCCCACGTCAAGAGGTATGAGACCTCTGACAAGTTTCTTAAGCCTGCAAACTAAGGGAGAAAAGCTCAATCGTTGAGCATGTGCTCAGATTTTCTGAGTACCACAATCGCTTGAATCGAGTGGGAGTTAATCTCCCAGATGAGATAGTGATGGTTCTCCATAGTCACTACCACCAAGCTATTAGAGCTTTGTGATGAACTATAACATATCAGGGATAGATATGATGATCCTTGAGCAGCTCGCGATGTTTGACAGCGCGAAAGTAGAAATCAAGTAGGAGCATCAATTGTTGATGGTTAGTAAAACCACTAGTTTCAAGAAGGGCAAGGGAAGAAGGGATACTTCATGAAACAGCAAATCATTTGCTGCTCTAGCGAAGAATCCCAAGGTTAAACCCAAACCCGAGACTAAGTGCTCCTGTAATGAGGGGAACGGTCACTAAAGCAGAACTACCCTAGATACTTGGTAGATGAGAAGGCAGGCAAGGTCGACAGAAGTATATTGGATATACATTATATGAATGTGTACTTTACTAGTACTCCTAGCAGCACCAGGGTATTAGATACCGGTTCGGTTGCTAAGTGTTAGTAACTCGAAATAAAAGCTACGGAATAAATGGAGACTAGCTAAAGGTGAGATGACGATGTGTGTTGGAAGTGTTTCCAAGGTTGATGTGATCAAGCATCGCATGCTCCCTCTACCATCGAGATTTGGTGTTTGCGTTGAGCATGATTGGATTATGTTTATCGCAATACGGTTATTCATTTAAGGAGAATAATGGTTACTCTGTTTATTTGAATAATACCTTCAATGGTCTTGCACCTAAAATGAATCTCGATCGTAGTGATACACATGTTCGTGCCAAAAGATATAAAATAGTAATGATTGTACCACATACTTGTGGCACTGCCACTTGAGTCATATTGGTATAGAACGCATGAAGAAGCTCCATGTAGATGGATCTTTGGACTCACTCATTTTTTAAAAGATTGAGACATGCGAACCATGTCTATTGGTATATGTGCATGAAGAAACTCCATGCAGATGGATCGTTTGGACTCACTTGATTTTGAATCACTTGAGACATGCAAATCATACCACATGGGCAAGATGACTGAAAGTCCTCGTTTTCAGTAAGATGGAACAAGAGAGCAACTTATTGGAAGTAATACATTTTGATGTATGCAGTCCAATGAGTGCTGAGGCATGCAGTGGATATCGTTATGTTCTTACTTCACAGATGATTTGAGTAGATGTTGAGTGTATTTACTTGATGAAACACAAGTCTGAATTATTGAAAGGTTCAAGTAATTTCAGAGTGAAGTTGAAGATCGTCGTGACAAGAGGATAAAATGTCTGTGATATGATCATAGAGATGAGTATCTGAGTTACGAGTTTGGCACACAATTAAGACATTGTGGAAAGTGTTTCACAATTAATACCGCCTGGAACACCATAGTGTGATGGTGTGTCCGAACATCATAACTGCACCCTATTGGATATGGTGCATACCATGATGTCTCTTATCGAATTACCACTATCGTTTATGTGTTAGGCATTAGAGACAACCGCATTCACTTTAAAAGGGGCACCACGCAATTCCGTTGAGACGACACCGTTTAGAGAAACCTAAGTGGTCGTTTCTTAAAAGTTTGGGGTTGTGATGCTTATGTGAAAAAGTTTCAGGCTGATAAGCTCGAACCCAAAGCGGATAAATGCGTCTTCATAGAATACCCAAAACAGTTGGGTATACCTCCTATTTCAGATCTGGAAGCAAAAGTAATTGCTTCTAGAAACAGGTCCTTTCTCGAGGAAAAGTTTCTCTCGAAAGAATTGAGTGGGAGGATGGTGGAGACTTGATAAGGTTATTGAACCGTCACTTCAACTAGTGTGTAGCAGGGCACAGGAAGTTGTTCCTGTGGCACCTACACCACTTGAAGTGGAAGCTTATGATAGTGATCATGAAACTTCGGATCAAGTCATTACCAAACCTCGTAGGACGACGAGGATGCGTAATACTTCAGAGTAGTGCGTGATCCTGTCTTGGAAGTCATGTTGTTGGACAACGATGAACCTATGAGCTATGGAGAAGCGATGGTGGGCCCATATTCTGACAAATGGTTAGAAGCCATGAAATCCGAGATAAATGGATCTTTAAGAAGAAGACGGACATGGACGGTAATGTTACCGTCTATGAAGCTCGACTTGTGAAAAAGAGTATTTTCACAAGTTCAAGGAGTTGACTACGATGAGATTTTCTCATCCGTAGCGATGCTTAAGTCCGTCGGAATCATGTTAGCATTAGCTGCATTTATGAAATCTGGCAGATGGATGTCAAAACAAGTTTCCTTACCAGTTTTCGTAAGGAAAGGTTGTATGTGATACAATCAGAAAGGTTTTGTCGATCCTAAGGATGCTAAAAGGTATGCTAGCTCCAGCGATCCTTCCATGGATTAGAGCAAGCATCTCGGAGTTAGAATATACACTTTGATGGAGTGATCAAAGTTTTTTCGATTTATACAAAGTTTGTTAGAAACTTGTATTTACAATAAAGTGAGTGGGAGCGCTACAACATTTCTGATAAGTATATGTGAATGACATATTGTTGATCCGAAATGATGTAAAATTTCTGGAAAGCATAAAGGGTTGTTTGAAAGGAGTTTTTCAAAGGAAGACCTGGATAAAGCTGCTTACATATTGGGCATCAAGATCTATAGAGATAGATCAAGACGCCTGATGATACTTTCAAAGAACGCACACCTTGACATGATTTTGAAAGAGTTCAAAATAGACCAGCAAAGAAGGAGTTCTTGGCTGTGTTACAAGGTGTGAGTATTGAGTAAGACTCAAGACCTGACCACAGCAGAAGAGAGAGAAAGGACGAAGGTCGTCCCCTATGCTTTAGACATAGGCTCTATAGTATGCTATGCTGTGTACCGCACATGTAGTGTGCCTTACCATGAGTTGGTCAAGGGGTACAATAGTGATCCGGGAATGGATCACATGACAGCGGTCGAACTTATCCTTAGTATCTAGTGGACTAAGGAATTTTCTCGATTATGGAGGTGAAAAGGAGTTCGTCGTAAAGGGTTACATCGATGCGAACTTTGACACTAATCCGGATGGCTCTGAGTAGTAGACCGGATTCGTATAGTAGAGCAGTTATTTGAAATGGCTCCAAATAGCGCGTGGTAGCATCCACAAGATGACATAGATATTCGTAAAGCACACACGGATCTGAAAGGTTCAGACTCGTCGACTAATAACCTCTCTCACAAGCATAACATGATCAAACCAGAACTCATTGAGTGTTAATCACATAGTGATGTGAACTAGATTGTTGACTCTAGTAAACTCTTTGGATGTTGGTCACATGGTGATGTGACCTATGAGTGTTAATCACATGGTGATGTGGACTAGATTATTGACTCTAGTGCAAGTGGGAGACTGTTGGAAATATGCCCTAGAGGCAATAATAAATAGGTTATTATTATATTTCCTTGTTCATGATAATCGTTTATTATCCATGCTAGAATTGTATTGATAGGAAACTCAGATACATGTGTGGATACATAGACAACACCATGTCCCTAGTAAGCCTCTAGTTGACTAGCTCGTTGATCAATAGATGGTTACGGTTTCCTGACCATGGACATTGGATGTCGTTGATAACGGGATCACATCATTAGGAGAATGATGTGATGGACAAGACCCAATCCTAAGACTAGCACAAGATCGTGTAGTTCGTTTGCTCAGAGCTTTTCTAATGTCAAGTATCATTTCCTTAGACCATGAGATTGTGCAACTCTCGGATACCGTAGGAATGCTTTGGGTGTACCAAACGTCACAACGTAACTGGGTGGCTATAAAGGTGCACTACAGGTATCTCCGAAAGTGTCTGTTGGGTTGGCACGAATCGAGACTGGGATTTGTCACTCCATGTAAACGGAGAGGTATCTCTGGGCCCACTCGGTAGGACATCATCATAATGTGCACAATGTGACCAAGGAGTTGATCACGGGATGATGTGAGTTACGGAACGAGTAAAGAGACTTGCCGATAACGAGATTGAACAAGGTATCGGGATACCGACGATCGAATCTCGGGCAAGTAACATACCGATAGACAAAGGGAATTGTATACGGGATTGATTGAATCCTCAACATCGTGGTTCATCCGATGAGATCATCGAGGAGCATGTGGGAGCCAACATGGGTATCCAGATCCCGCTGTTGGTTATTGACCGGAGAGTCGTCTCGGTCATGTCTGCCTGTCTCCCGAACCCGTAGGGTCTACACACTTAAGGTTCGGTGACGCTAGGGTTATAGAGATATTAGTATGCGGTAACCCGAAAGTTGTTCGGAGTCCCGGATGAGATCCCGGACGTCACGAGGAGTTCCAGAATGGTCCGGAGGTAAAGATTTATATATGGGAAGTCTTATTTTTGTCGCCGGAAAAGTTTCGCACTTTATCGGTATTGTACCGGGAGTGCCGAAAGGGGTCCGGGGGTCCACCAAGGGGTCCACCAGCCCCGGGGGGGCACATGGGCTGTGGGGGGTGCTCCTTGGCCTATATGGGCCAAGGGAACCAGCCCCAAGAGGCCCATGCGCCAAGAGATAAGATAAAGGGAGAGTCCTAAAGGGGGAAGGCACCTCCGAGGTGCCTTGGGGAGGATGGACTCCTCCCTGGCCGCACCCTTCCTTGGAGGAAGGGCCAAGGCTGCCCCCCCCCCTCTCCCTTGGCCCTATATATAGTGGGGGGGAGGGAGGGCAGCAGCATACCTAAGCCCTGGCGCCTCCCTCTCCCTCCCGTGACACCTCTTCCTCCCCGCTTGCCCTTGGCGAAGCCCTGCCGGGATCCCGCTACTTCCACCACCACGCCGTCGTGCTGCTGGATCTCCATCAACCTCTCCTCCCCCCTTTCTGGATCAAGAAGGAGGAGACGTCGCTGCTCCGTACGTGTGTTGAACGCGGAGGTGCCGTCCGTTCGGCGCTAGGATCATCAGTGATTTGGATCACGACGAGTACGACTCCATCAACCTCGTTCTCTTGAACGCTTCCGCTCGCGATCTACAATGGTATGTAGATGCACTCCCCTTCCCCTCGTTGCTAGATTACTCCATAGATTGATCTTGGTGATGCGTAGAAAATTTTGAATTTCTTCTACGTTCCCCAACAGCGCCGATGACGCCGGTTCTTAGATTGCTTCTCGGGGGGATTATCCTCCGTTGCCTTATTGCCATCGCTTTCTTTGGGGGTGTCCACCATGTATATATCATATGATGAGGTGGCAGTCCAGCGCCCTGTGGGCGGTGGTTCCTGTTCGTCTCCTGCATCGTCGTCCATACCGCCGATGTCTTCGGAGCCGAAATCGAGCATGTCGGTTAAGTCGTCGACAGTGGCTATTAAGTGGGTGGTGGGTGGGGAACGAATTTCTTCGTCGTCTGCTTCCCACTCAAGCCGGACATAGTTCGGCCAAGGGTCTCCTGACAAGGAGAGAGACCTTAATGAATTTAGCACGTCGCCCAGGGGCGAGCGCTGAAAGATATCCGCGGAGGAAAACTCCATGATCGGTGCCCAATCAGATCCGATAGGCACGGACGCAGGCGCTTCGGAGCCCGTGGCCGGGGACGAATCCAAGCGTCCGGCAACACAGGTCTCATAGGAGGTGAAGTCAGCATTCGGCTCTATCGCCGCTGAGTGCGCGGCCTCCGCGGCAGGGTCCATCCACCCATCCTCGGATGGCGCGATCTGCTCCGGATTGAGGGCCGGAGTGGCCACAGGTGTGATCTCCCGAACACCGTCTGACGACAGAGCTAAGTCATGCTCGTCATGACTGTGCGGCGCACCTGACATGGGCTCGAATCCGTCGAAGATCAAGTCTCCGCGGATATCGGCAGTATAGTTCAGGCTTCCAAACCTGGCCCGATTGCCAGGGGCGTAGCTCTCGATCTGCTCAAGATGGCCAAGCAAGTTGGCCCGCAGTACGAAGCCGCCGAATACAAAGATTTGTCCGGGAAGGAAAACCTCACCCCGGATCGCATCGTTGCCGATGATCGAAGGGGCCATCAAGCCTTTATGGTGACGGCACAGTGGAACTCTCAATGAAAGCACCAATGTCGGTGTCAAAACCGGCGGATCTCGGGTAGGGGGTCCCGAACTGTGCGTCTAAGGTGGATGGTAACAGGAGGCGGGGGACACAATGTTTACCCAGGTTCGGGCCCTCTTGATGGAGGTAATACCCTACTTCCTGCTTGATTGATCTTAATGATATGAGTATTACAAGAGTTGATCTACCACGAGATCGTAGAGGCTAAACCCTAGAAGCTAGCCTATGATTATGATTGTTGTTGTCCTACAGACTAAACCCTCTAGTTTATATAGACACCGGAGGGGGCTAGGGTTACACAGAGTCGGTTACAAGGGAGGAGATCTACATATCTGAACTGCCAAGCTTGCCTTCCACGCAAAGGAGAGTTCCACCCGGACATGGGATGGAGTCTTCAATCTTGTATCTTCATAGTCCAACAGTCCGGCCAAAGTATATAGTCCGGCAGTCCGAGGACCCCCTAATCCAGGACTCCCTCACCTACCTCAGTTGAAGAGAAAGCTAATGATGATGATCATGGAGCTTCAGATCAAGTTACTATCGAACCTCGTAGGTCGACAAGGGTGTGTACAACTTCTGAGTGGTAACCCTATCTTAAAGGTCATGTTGTTGGACAACAATGAACCTATGAGCTATGGAGAAGCGATGGTGGGCCCGGATTCCAACAAATGGCTGGAAGCCATGAAATCCGAGATAGGATCCATGTATGAGAACAAAGTATGGACTTTGGTGGACTTGCCCGATGATCGGCAAGCCATTGAGAATAAATGAATCTTTAAGATGAAGACAGACGCTGATGGTAATGTCACCATTTATGAAGCTCGACTTGTCTCAAAGAAGTTTTCGACAAGTTCAAGGAGTTGACTGTGATGAGACTTTCTCAATCATAGCGATGCAAAAGTCTGTTAGAATTATGTTAGCAGTTGCTGCATTTTGATTTACGAAACCAGGCAGATGGATGTCAAAACAAAGTTTCCTTGATGGTTTGTGTGAGGAAAGGTTGTATGTGATACAACCAGAAGGTTTTGTCAATCCTGAGGATGATAAAAGGTATGCAAACTCCAACGATCCTTCTATGGAATGGAACAAGCATCTCGGAGTTGGAGCATACGCTTTGATAAGGTGATCAAAGTTTTTGGGTTTATACAAAGTTTGCAAGAAACTTGTATTTGCAAGAAAGTGAGTGGGAGCACTACAACATTTTGATAAGTATATGTGGATGACATATTGTTTATCGGAAATGATGTAGAATTTCTGGAAATCATAAAGGGTTGTTTGAATAGAGTTTTTCAAAGGAAGACCTGTGTAAAACTGCTTACATGTTGGGTATCAAGATCTATAGAGATAGATCAAGACGCCTGATAAGACTTTCACAGAGCACGTACCTTGACATGATCTTGAAGGAGTTCAAGATGGATCAGTCAAAGAAGGAGTTCTTGCCTGAGTTGTAAGGTGTGAAGTTAAGACTTGAAGCTCGGCCACGGCAGAAGAAAGAGAAAGGACGAAAGTCGTCCCCTATGCCTTAGCCATAGGCTCTATACGATATGCCATGTTGTGTACCACGATGTGCCTTGCCACGTGTCTAGCAAAGGGGGTATAAGAGTGATCCAGGAGTGGATCATTGGACAGCGGTCAAAATTATACTTAGGAATAAGGAAATATTTCTCGATTATGGAGGTGATGAAGAGTTCGGCGTAAAAGGTTACGTCGATGCAAGCTTTAACACCTATCCGGATGACTCTGAGTAGCAAATCGGATACGTATAGTGGATCAACCATTTGGAATAGCTCCAAGTGGAGCATAGTAGCAACATCTACAATATGAAATAAAGATTTGCGAAGAACACACAGATCTGAATGTTGCAAACCCATTGACTAAAACCTCTCTCGTAAGCATAACATGATCAAACCCTAGAACTCATTGAGTGTTAATCACATGGTGATGTGAACTAGATTATTGACTCTAGTAAACTCTTGGGTGTTAATCACATGGCGATGTGAACTAGATTAATGACTAGTAAACTCTTTGGGTGTTAGTCACATGGCGATGTGAACTATGAGTGTTAATCACATGGTGATGTGAACTAGATTGTTAACTCTAGTGCAAGTGGGAGACTGCTGGAAATATGCCCTAGAGGCAATAATAAAATGGTTATTATTATATTTCCTTGTTCGTGATAATTGTCTATTTTTCATGCTATAATTGTATTAACCGGAAACCGTAATACATGTGTGAATACATAGACCACAACATGTCCCTAGTAAGCCTCTAGTTGACTAGCTCGTTGATCAATAGATGGTTATGGTTTCCTGACCATGGACATTGGATGTCGTTGATAACGGGATCACATCATTAGGAGAATGATGTGATGGACAAGACCCAATCCTAAGCATAGCACAAGATCGTGTAGTTTGTTTGCTAGAGCTTTTCTAATGTCAAGTATCATTTCCTTAGACCATGAGATTGTGCAACTCCCGGATACCATAAGAGTGCTTTGGGTGTATCAAACGTCACAACGTAACTGGGTGGCCATAGAGGTGCACTACAGGTATCTCCGAAAGTGTCTGTTGGGTTGGCATGAATCGAGACTAGGATTTGTCACTCTGTATGACGGAGAGGTATCTCTGGGCCCACTCGGTAATGCATCATCATAATGAGCTCAATGTGACTAAAGAGTTAGCCATGGGATCATGCGTTACGGAACGAGTAAAGAGACTTGCCGGTAACGAGATTGAACGAGGTATGGGGATACCGACGATCGAATCTCGGGCAAGTAACATACCGATGGACAAAGGGGATTGTATACGGGATTGAATGAATCCCCGACATCGTGGTTCATCCGATGAGATCATCGTGGAACATGTGGGAGCCAACATGGGTATCCAGATCCCGCTGTTGGTTATTGGCCGGAGAGATGTCTCGGTCATGTCTGCATGGTTCCCGAACCCGTAGGGTCTACACACTTAAGGTTTGGTGACGCTAGAGTTGTAATGGGAATAGTATGTGGTTACCGAAGGTTTTTCGGAGTCCCGAATGAGATCCCGGACGTGACGAGGAACTCCGGAATGGTCCGGAGGTGAAGATCGATATATTGGACGAAGGGTATTGGAGTCCGGAATTGTTCTGGGAGTACCGGGTGACGACCAGCGTGACCGAAAGGAGTTTTGGAGGCCGCGGCAAGCGTTGGGGGGCCTTATGGGCCAAGGGGAGGGGGCACACCAGCCCACTAAGGGGTTGTGCGCCCCTCCCACCCCATCTCACGTAACCTGGAGAGGTGGGGGCGCCTCCCCTAGAGAAGCCACCCCTCCTGGCTTGGGGGGCAAGTTTCCTAGGGGTGGGGGCACCCAAACCCATCTAGGGTTTCCCCTGTGGCCGCCACCCCTCCCCTAGGGAAACCCTAGGGCGCCTCCTCCTCCCCCCTTCCCCCTATATATAGTGAGGGAGAGAGAGGGCAGCCGCACCCCTTCCCCTGGCGCAGCCCCTCCCTCCTCCAGCACCTCCTCCTCCTCCTCCGTAATGCTTGGCGAAGCCCTGTAGGAGAACTGCAAGCTCCACCACCATGCCGTCGTGCTGCCGGAGCTCTCGCTCAACTTCTCCTCTCCCCTTGCTGGATCAAGAAGGAGGAGACGTCCCCGGGATGTATGTGTGTTTAATGCGGAGGCGCCATCCGTTCGGCGCTAGATCGGATCTTCCGCGATTTGAATCGCCGTGAGTACGACTCCGTCAACCGCGTTCTTGTAACACTTCCGCTTAGCGATCTTCAAGGGTATGAAGATGCACTCCCTCTTTCTGGTTGCTAGTATCTCCTAGATTGATCTTGGTGACACGTAGGAAAATTTTGAATTATTACTACGTTTCCCAACATGTCATCCCATAGACATCATAGCTATTGACTAACAATATAGTCGTTAATAACATAGTATGTGGGCAAAGGTATCCGACCCTCTAGGCCCTGAGCGGTCTCCTGTTTTTCAGGGCTATGGACCCACCCTGAGTATTAGCGAGCTCATTTCGTTTTCTCTCCAAACACCATACTACTGGTTAGTGAACTTTTTTGTGAGAAGTACTAGTTATTGCAATTGAAAATGTAAGCATGTGGCCTTTTTGGCAAAGCGTGGGTTTTGCTTTAGGAGCTACTGGTTTCTTTATATACACATAGGCTATAATCTCTACTACCTCTGTTCCAAAATACAATGAGTAGTTTGACTATTAGAATTTATGCTTTCGTCAACAATTAGTGCAACAATATGTAGTTTATGTTACACAAAATAGACTTTAATAGATTTGTATTCAAAGGAATCACATATGATTATCAATTTGTAACCATTAACTAAATAATGTATGGTAGATTTACGGTTAAATCACAAGTTTAGAAAATACTTAAGAGGGTACTAACTCACAAGGTATATATAAGTAGTGCCATTAAATCAACTAAAAAAAAGTTGTGCCAAATTTTTGACCAACTTGTCTTTTGATACACCCTCTATCCAAATATGTGGGGCCTATATTTTCCGAGGTTTTCGACCATTGAAAATATTAGTAGTACATGAGATGTACGATATAGAAGTTATATCATTAGAAACTCCTTTCATATATGAACTCGATGGTATGATTTGTGTAACATGCATGTCATATTACTGTAACCCGTGGTCAAGGATAGCATCAAAAAATGTATTATGCCCTATATATTTGGATGGTGGGAGTAAGCAAGGTTAAAGTTGGCCACTTTAACTATATGTAAGTTGCATATTTTAAGATTTTGGGTAAGTTGGTTTTCTCTAACCTTTAATTCTTTTCTCAAGATTTGTGTTGTATTGTTTCTCCTTATGTAGTTTCATGGCTTCCTGGGCTAATTTTTTTTTACTTGCCCCTGTTTGGGCCAGTCGATTTTTTTATTGGGCTTGAAGCCCGTTACCTGTTGCCTGCTTTTTTTCTCTGTTTCTAAGCATTTTTGCTTTCTCCTTTTTTGTAGTTTTTTTTCTTTATCCTTATTTTGGCATGTTGGGTGGGAGTGAATGTACACACACAAGTACTATACGATACATATGTAAATTATACTAGAGTGTGAAAATTGCACTATTATATACTTATTCTTTGTATATTACAATTTTAGTGCAAAGTTGTGTGCAAGTATTTTTATTTTTAATTTATTTTCGTTCTTCTTAAAGGGTAATACAAATGCCATTAATTCATTCTTCATTAAAAATCAATTTTTTTAATTTTTTTTAGTTTACATTTCATTGTCTTTCTTCTTTAAGGGTTATACCAATGCCACCAATTCATTCCTTCTTAGAAACTTATCTTTTTGTGAAATTACCACTATTATATGCTTACTATTGCATATTATAAAAAGCAAAATTTATATGTAAATTCTGTGAAAAAATTCATTATTGGTTTTAATTATTTAAAAAATCTTAAAGGATAACATCAGTGTCACTAATTCTTAGAAACTTTATTTACTTTGTATGTGTAAGTATACAAAATGGAACTACTATGTCATATGTCTGTAAATTATACTAGTGTGTGAAAATTGCACTATGACACGATTATTCTGCATATTACAAAAAGTGTATTCAATATAAAGTTGTGTGCAAGTTGTTTTTTTAAAACAGATTTCTTTTTAAAGGGTAATAGCAATGCCACTAGTTTTTTATTCTTTCTTAAAAAAAAAGGTTATTTTGTGTGTGTGCGCGCGCGTGTACATGCAAGTACTATACAATGTGTGTAAAATATACTAGATTGCGAAATTTGCACTATTATATGTTTATTCTGCATATTCAAAAATGCAAAGTTGTGTGCAATTTTATTTTAAAATAATTTCTTTCTTCTTAAAGGGTAATATCAATGCCACTAATTTTTTATTTGTTAAAAACAACATTTTTATTTTTGTGCGTGTAAGTATGCACGCAAAGTGTGTAAATTATACTAGAGTGCCAAAATTTCACTATTATATACTTATTTTTTCCATATTACAGAAAATGCAATTTCAGTTCAAATTTGTGCGCATGTTTTTTAAAATCATTTTTCTTCCTACTTCAGTGGTAATATCAATGCCACTAATTCATTATTTCTTCAAAAACTTTATTATTTTGATTTTTAAGTTTTTTACGTTCTTCTTTAAGGGTAATACAATGCATTTATTCTTTAAGGTGACAACATGAACCTTCTTGAAAGAAAATCAGAGAAACAGGTGCCTTCTTGATTTTGGGCTTCAAATTGTTTGTGAGCAAATGATGAGTTGGGCTGTGCGAGGGGACTCGGCCGAATCAGAATTCAGTCAGTCTGACTTGTGCTGTGTGCCTGTATATGGTTTGTTTTTGAAAAATCGACTGACCCAAATTCTAAATTATGTTCAGGATGACCAGGAAAGACAAGCAGTTCAAGGAGTCACAAGCAGGATGTCCGGCACTACGTCTGGCACACTCCAAAGAGTCACAAGCAGTTCTATGTTCGTCCCAACTTGCGACCAGTACCATCAGGCCAAACTGGCAAATGATCATAATTGATCAAGTTATCAAACACCAGTGCTCGCAATCACCACCACAAAGCTCACTAAATCATCGTATGGCGACGCCGCTCCAGGGGCCTCTCCTGTTTGAACAGGAGTACGGAACAAAACCACATGGCCGTCCGTCGCCGAGGCGCGGCCCAACCTCTAGTACCGCATAGTTCCACACTCCACTGGGGGTACTTGCGGTTACGTCTGGTTTGCAAATGCTGCAACGGTTCACTGTCTCACTTGTGAAGCTCTGAAATGATGATACTCTCGTCAATCCTCATCAAGATGTTCACCACCTCCCTCATCGACGGCCTCGACTGGCAAGCCGTCTGCGTGCACGAGACGGCCAGGTCCAACAGGTCCAGCGCCTTGGCCTGCTCATGCTCAGGCCAGTACGTGATCTCCTCCTCCAGGCAGCTCATGACGCTCCCATGGTCCGCCTGCGTCGACGTCAGGTTGGACCTCATCCAGGTCACAATGTCGACGCCGTCCCCGAACGCGGGATCAACGGGCATCTTCCTGGTCAGGAGCTCCAGAAGCACCACCCCGTAGCTGTACACGTCGCTCTTCTCGGTCAGCCTTGTCGAGTAGCCTTGCTCTGCACACAAATGACAACATATGTTGTTAACCCTGAAATTTTACATAAACATTTCACAGAAACATGTACCAGCTATTGATGCAGAGATGCTTCATTGTCTAGAAATGTGTTGTATCCGAAATAATATATATTTGTGAGTTTACCTGGAGCAATGTAGCCGAGGGTGCCAACGACGACCGACACCGTCGCATCCGCATCCTCATCGCCGACGATTTTCCCCATCCCAAAGTCCGTAATCTTGGGCACCAACTCGGCATCCATCAAAATGTTGCTCGACTTGACATCCCTGTGGACAATCATGGGCAGACAGTCATGGTGAAGGTAGGAGAGGCCTTCGGCGGCGCCGAGGGCGATGAGATGCCGGGCCGTCCAGTCCAGAGCCACCTGGGGCGTCCTCTCATGCAGCAACTCGAAAAGCGTCCCCTCCGGCATGTACTCGTAGAGTATCATGCCGACATTGCGTCGAATGCAGTACCCCGCCATCCTGACGATGTTGCGGTGCCTCACCGTGTTGAGTATCTTCATCTCAATGGGGAATCCGCACCGTGACAGATCGACCGTCTTGACCGCCCACTGTTTTCCGACCGCAAACTGCGTCTTGTATACCGTGCCGTGCCGGCCTTTGCCGATGACGTACTTCTCGCTCAGGTTGTCGGTGGCCCGGAGGATGTCTTCATAGGTCAGATCCTCTGGCAGCTCCTCTGTTGAGTCCAAGTTGCGTACCGAGCCATTTTTCGCCGATAGGTGCTTCGACCTCTTCACAATGTAGTGGATAGCACACAATGCAGCAACCATGACTGTGAATGTTGACAGCAACAATGCCACGATAACTTGTGTGTTCCTCCTTCGGGTTTTCCGAGACTGATCTCTTGAGCAAGGTGCATTGCCAGGATGTATGCACAAATGCGCGTTCCCGCGAAAAGCGTCGGGGGACTCTTCGGCGAGCTTAGCCCAGTTGCCAGCAGGGAGCTGGCCAGAGAGCTCGTTGAAAGAAACATTCACTGCAGAGAGTGAGATCATGTTGGAAAGCTGCCATGGAATCGGACCGGACAACGAGTTCGCCGACAAGTCGAGCACCTCCAGGCTCCGAAGGTTGCCAAGGCTACTTGGGATCTGGCCACTCAGTCTGTTGTTGCTAAGGTTCAGATTCCTGGAAATGTACTGAAGGTTGCCTAAGCTAGGAGGGATGGCACCTTCCAAAGAGTTGCCACCAAGGTCCAGCTCAAGTAGGCCCTGTGTTGCAGTGAAGGAGTCCGGAATTGTTCCGGTGAGCTTGTTCCCATTGAGCAGAAGATATTGCAGGCTATCAAGTGTTGCAACCTCTGCAGGTATGCTTCCATTCAGAAGGTTACCACCAAGGTCCAAACGGAAGAGCCTCTTGCAGTTCTTAAACTGTCGCGGTATCGGTCCGGTGAGCCGGTTCGACGACAATCGCAGAGTCCCGATCATGCTTAGAGCTCCGAGCTCGTGCGGTATCGGGCCGGAGAAGCTGTTGCCGGACAGATCAAGCATGGTGAGGTTGCGCCATGAGCCGAGCACACTCGGTATCCTCCCATCAAAACGGTTGCCACTTAGGTCCACAAATGACCACCCTGTGTTCGTGCCCATATCTTCAGGCAGTAACAAGCTACCACTGAACCGGTTGTCGTTGAGCCTGACCCTCCAGAGGGACTGACATTCAGCTATCTCCCCGGGAATTCCCCCACTGAACTGGTTGTGTCCAACGACAAGCACGGCGAGCCGGCCGCCGGTGCAGAGACCCGGCGGAATCGCGCCGTGGAAGCGGTTGCCGGTCAGGTCGACACGAACGAGCCCATGGGTCGTGTCCAGCCCCAGCGCTCCGGGGACCTCGCCGGTGAAGTTGTTGAATGCCAGGATGAGCTCTCTCAGCTTCCTCGACTGAGTGATCCTGGCAGGGACCTCTCCGCTCAGGCTGTTGTTGTAGAGCTGCAGCTCCTCCATGCCCGGCATTTGCCACAACGCCGGAGGTACCGTCCCGTGGAGCGTGTTCTTGAACAGGGCCAGCTTCCGCAGGCGGCCGAGCTCGCCGAACTCCGGCGGGATCGTCCCGGAGAGGCTGTTGTTCTGCAGCTGGAGCTCCACCAGCTCCCGGCATTTCCCGATTTCTCGTGGGATCGTTCCGGCGATGCCGTTGTCCGCCATGGAGAACCTCTGGAGCCTGCTCAGGTTCCCGACGAACCGCGGGATCGAGCCGTTGAACCGGTTGCCGTTCAGATAGAGCATCGTCAAGGACTTGCATCTCCCGATGGTCTCCGGAACAGGTCCGGTCATGCCGTTTTTCGACACCGCCAGGCTCTCCAGGTCGGCGAGCTCGCCGATGCTCGCCGGCAGCTCCCCGACGAAGCTGTTGTCGTCGAGGAACAGCTGCTGCAGCCTTGGCAGGGACGCGAAGAAATCCGGCACCGTGCCGCCGATCTTGTTGTAGGATAGGATCATGTCGGTGAGGTTGCCGCAGTTGGCGAGGCTCCGGGGGAGCTCCCCGGTGATGCCGCCGTTGCCGTCGACGGCGAGGTAGGTGAGCCGGCAGTGGGCCGGGAACTCGGGCAACGGTCCCGAGAGCGCGTTGGTGCTGAGGTTCAGCACCCTGATGCCCGGGAGCGCGGCCAGCAGCTCCGGCGGGATGGCGCCCGAGAGGGAGTTGTTGCTGAGGTCCAGGTGCTCGAGGACGGACGCACCGGTGGCAGGCACAGTCGGGATCTCTCCGGTGAGCGCGTTGCCGCCGAGGTCCAGCTTCCGGAGCTGGCGCGAGGAGAGCAGCTCCGCGGGCACGGGTCCCGTGAGGCGGTTGCGGGCCAGGAGGACGGTGGCGACGCCGGAGCACGCGGCGAGCGCGGCCGGGACGGGTCCGGCGAAGACGTTCCCGCTGAGGTCGAGCGAGGAGAGGGCCGTCGGGAGCGCGCAGAGGCGCGGCGCTGACGCCGCGAGCGCGCCCGCCAGGCCCAGCCCGGAGAGGTTCAGCGCGGTGACCGCGCCCGCGGCGGTGCACGTGACGCCACGGAACGCGCAGTGCTGGGTGGTGGCCGAGCTGCCGTTGGCGCTGGTATTGGTGCTGCTCTGCCACGACGGCAGGAGGATCCGCTGGGAGGCCTCGGGCAGGGAGGCGAGGAAGGAGAGGAGGACGGCCGTCGGCGACTGTGGCGTGACGGAGGTGGCGGGTGGTAAGATGAGGAGGAGGAGGTGCAGGAGCAGGAGCAAGGAGATGCGCGACATGGGGTGGGAGAAGGTGGTACTACGATGGATGCTTGGGCTGGCGCGTGGTGCGCCGTTCCCCGGCGATTTCAAGGCGGCGACGGGGAACCGGAGAACTGAAATCGGATCACCAAACCCGCGCACGCACACCCACCAGCACAGAAGAAGCCGGTGGTGTGCGACGCTTGCTCAGCGTCATCGGTTGTATTTTCGCCATTGTCAGCCATATGCTTGCATTGCAGCCGAGCAGAGTGGGGCAGAACAGAGCAGGTGGCGCAGCCCGCACCGCAGCGTCGGGGATGACGGGGTGGGTCATATTCCGAGCCCGGATGCTAGGGGACGAGCGTGCAGGTGGAGGGAGGGCGCTTTATTCGGCCGAATTTCTGCTTTTTCATCTCAGATCAGACAGGCACTGTGTGGGATTCCTTGTCGCCACCAGATTAGATTTGTAGTAGTGGGATTTGGTGGGCGCCCGTCGCGTCACTGTTTGATTCTCGCTGTTGCATTCCATCGATGCTTCCTCGTGCTCCACCATCATTTTTGCCTATGATTCTAACGAAGGCCAAAATGACGGTTTTGGCCTCAAAGTTTAGCACGATTTGACTCGTGCTTGAAAATAATTTGGATTTGACATCTTTTCCACCGCCATACACGCTAAAGGTGGGTTATAACGTGCTACCGCCATGGTCAACGGCGGAAAGCTCATGATCCATGCTCCATGGCCGAAATGAGACCTGGGCTACCGCCACAGCCTTTGGCGACGGGTCACGTGGGCGAATTCTAAGATATAAAGCATACGCCTTGCTATGTAGAATGATTGAACAATTGTGGGCGCGCCCCCTCTCTAGCTTTTGAAAGGGAAACTTGCGTGCTAGAAGTTGAAGACCAACAAATGTAGATTGTTGCACAAACTTCAACATGCCACCCTTACTTCCTGCATTAATCATCATAATAATTGAATTATCTTCAGTCATGTGTTGTTGCACCATCTTTAAAAGATTACTAAAGACACTCTTCATAGCACTTCATCATTACACTTCAGATTTGGTATGGAATATGGATGAGTTATCTTTGATAGATCATATTAGTTGAATAATCATAACACATCATCATACTAATTGAATTGTCTTTAGAATATCGCTCTGAATGAAATTCATAATAATTTGATAGATCAGCACAATCATCAGAACGCTTCATATTTGGTATGGAATTTGGACTTAGCCATAGCTAATTGACACGATCAGATACAAATTAACTTCAACAAGTTTCCCCCTTAAGTAGTGGTTTGGGAACAAATAGATATCAGGAAGGCACGCACTCAAACTTCTCATGGTTCAGAACTCACATGGTATATTAACTTCATCAGCCAGTTTCCTTCTTGAGTAACAATTTGAAAACGTATAGAAATATGAAAGGTGCACACTTAAACGCCTCATGGTTAAGAACTTACATACAATATTATATTACCTTCATCAACAAGTTTTGTCCTTGAGTAATGGTCTAAGAACGCATAGATATCTTAAAAATAGATACTTAAATGCCTTGTGATTAAGAACTCACATAGCATTAATAACTTCATCAACAGTTTCCTCCTCGAGTAATGGTCTGAGAACTGATAGATATCTGAAAGGTCAACACTTAACGCCGCGTGGTTAAGAACTCGCATCGTATATCATCAGAAGAAGAGAGGAACTTGAAAGCTACTAATTAAAATTTTATTTTTTGGGCTGGGGGCGATGGCCCCCTCTGAGAATGTATCCAATACACCCAATGAACCGGTGCACCAGACACTTCTAGGGCGTTTGATGACGAAGGAGGAGGCACTTCTAGATCGTTTGATGACGAAGGAAGGGGCACATGGAATTTTGCCTCAACTAGAATGGAGCCAAGGGCCTTACAGAGATCCACATGGATGGAGAGAAGGCGTGCCCGCGAGGAGGGAGAAGGAGCGCTTCCTCTCCAACTACTGCGAGCGCAGTTCCGCCACCCATATTCATCTACAAGTTATTCACTAAGGCCTTTCACAGTGCTCCACTGTGGATAGGTCCTAAGCATGTCACATAAACAAAAAAAAATGACATGACGCGATAATTAAGGAGGAGAGAGAGCACTTTGAAGATCCCAGGAAGAATCAATGCCAAGCAGATGAATCAATGCATGGAAGAGTTTAGGTGTTAAATCATTAAAGAAAATGAGCTTAGCAACAAGTTAAGAGCATCCCCAGCCGCGCCCCCAGAAAGGCCTCCCCAGGTGATTTTTTCATGACGGCGCCGAAAAAACGGCACAGTCGCGCCCCCAGGAGCCCGATTTTTGCCGGCCTGGGCCGAAATCAGCGCCGGCGGACCCAGGCCGTGTTGGAAATATGCCCTAGAGGCAATAATAAGTTGGTTATTATTATATTTCCTTGTTCATCATAATCATTTATTATCCATGCTAAAATTGTATTGACTAGTAAGCCTCTAGTTGACTAGCTCGTTGATCAATAGATGGTTACGGTTTCCTGACCATGGACATTGGATGTCGTTGATAACGGGATCACATCATTAGGAGAATGATGTGATGGACAAGACCCAATCCTAAGCCTAGCACAAGATCGTGTAGTTCGTCTGCTAAAGCTTTTCTAATGTCAAGTATCATTTCCTTAGACCATGAGATTGTGCAACTCCCGGATACCGTAGGAATGCTTTGGGTGTACCAAACGTCACAACGTAACTGGGTGGCTATAAAGGTGCACTACAGGTATCTCCGAAAGTGTCTGGTTGGTTGGCACGAATCGAGACTGGGATTTGTCACTCCGTGTAAACGGAGAGGTATCTCTGGGCCCACTCAGTAGGACATCACCATAATGTGCACGATGTGACCAAGGAGTTGATCACGGGGTGATGTGTTAAGGAACGAGTAAAGAGACTTGCCGGTAACGAGATTGAACAAGGTATCGGGATACCGACGATCGAATCTCGGGCAAGTAACATACCGATTGACAAAGGGAATTGTATACGGGATTGATTGAATCCCCGACATCGTGGTTCATCCGATGAGATCATCGTGGAACATGTGGGAGCCAACATGGGTAAACAGATCCCGCTGTTGGTTATTGACCGGAGAACGTCTCGGTCATGTCTGCATGGTTCCCGAACCCGTAGGGTCTACACACTTAAGGTTCGATGACGCTAGGGTTATAGGGAATAGATATACGTGGTTACCGAATGTTGTTCGGAGTCCTGGATGAGATCCCGGACGTCACGAGGAGTTCCGGAATGGTCCGGAGGTAAAGATTTATATATGGGAAGTCCTGTTTTGGTCACCGGAAAAGTTTCGGGTGCTATCGGTAACGTACCGGGACCACCGGGAGGGTCCCGGGGGTCAACCAGGTGGGGCCACCGGCCCCAGAGGGCTGCGTGGGCCAAGTGTGGGAAGGGACCAGCCCCCAGGTGGGCTGGTGCGCCTCCCACAAGGGGCCCAGGGCGCAGGAAGGGGGGAAGGGGGAAACCCTAGGCTCAGATGGGCCTAAGGCCCACCTAGTGGTGCGCCCCCCTCTCTCCCCCTTGGCCGCCCCTCCAAGTCCCATCTAGGGCTGGCCGCCCCTTGGGGGGGAACCCTAGATGGGGGCGCAGCCCCTCCCCCTCCCCTATATATAGTGGGGGTTTTGGGGCTGCCACAGACATGAGAACACCTCTCTCTTGGCGCAGCCCTACCCCTCTCCCTCCTCGTCTCTCGCAGTGCTTGGCGAAGCCCTGCTGGAGTGCCACGCTCCTCCATCACCACCATGCCGTTGTGCTGCTGCTGGACGGAGTCTTCCCCAACCTCTCCCTCTCTCCTTGCTGGATCAAGGCGTGGGAGACGTCACCGGGCTGCACGTGTGTTGAACGCGGAGGCGCCGTGGTTCGGCGCTTAGATCGGAATCAACCGCGATCTGAATCGCTCGAGTACGACTCCCTCATCCGCGTTCTTGCAACGCTTCCTCATCGCGATCTACAATGGTATGTAGATGCACTCCCCTTCCCCTCGTTACTAGATTACTCCATAGATTGATCTTGGTGATGCGTAGAAAATTTTGAATTTCTGCTACGTTCCCCAACAGGCCGAACCCGGCGCGCTGGGGGGCGCCCGGGGGCGCCCGGGCAAGTTGTTTTGGCGCAAAGCAGCCGCGGGCCCGCCGAGTCAGTGAGACGGGCGCTTCGTCGCCTTCATCGCCTCGGTTCCCGCGGAAATCAATGCCAAGGCTGATGCGCTGCCGCCGTGAAGAGCTGGAAGACGAGGCAGCGGGCCGGCAATACGCGACGAAGGCATCGGTGCCCACGTACTCTGACTTGATGGCCCGCCACCCGCCTTCTTCGTCTCCTCTGGCCTCCCAAGCGAGCCGCCCAAGGAGGCGACCCCGAGAAGTTCAAGGAGCTGGCGATGCAGATGGAGGTGCCGCCGGCGTCGCCATGAGACGGTGCATCCGACACCTAGTCGGACCCATCATCGTCCCGCCTGCTACCCTCGTCGTCGTTGTCGCTGTCCTCCTCGTCACTCTTGCTCGAGGAGGAATCTTCATCATTGGAGGAGCTCTCCACGCAACACTTTAGGCGAGTTCCCATGTCCCCAAAAACCTTGACGGAAAGCAGGCCGTTCTCCATTAATTTAAAATAGAGAACGAGCCCCTCCGTCAAGCTGTGGACACGGGCAAAGGCCTTCCATCCGCGACGAAGATACATGACCTGAGGGGCGGGGAAGTCGAATCGACCCATGTGCCGCCGTTCCCGCAGCCCCTCATGTGCAACCTCAGGGTCTGCGGCGGGTCGAGCTCCATCTCCCGAGCAAATGGAGTGGGAAGACGAAGATGGCGGTGCACCGGGCGGTGCAGCCTGATGAAGAATTCTCGAGGCTGATCCCCGACGTGGCCCTCCATCGGAGGAGGGACTACTGGTGGAGGCGAGGCCGATGCACCGCCCCGTCCTCCTCTTCCCCGAGCGCCACGACGACCTCGCCCTCGCCCCCTCCCCCTTCCTCTCATGGCCGGTTCCGCCGCCATGAGCTCGTGGGGAGGAGGGGTGCGTTGTTGAGCGGAAACGCTCGACGCCACCATCGAAATGCCGCCGCGCCCTCCTTCCATAGCAGAGGAAGGAAAGGAGCCAAGATGAGAAGAGATGGATAATGAGAGATTGAGGAGCGCCACCCTCCCCCTCCCCTTCTTATAAAGGGGCGGGGTCGGAGCTCGGCCGCCCCGCTCAACCAATCCAGCCATGGAAGGGGCGCAAGGAATCAGGACCGACCCGCGGCCCCAGTCAGCGGCGCCCGGCCCCCCACCCCGGCGCAAAAACCAGCGCCTTCTGTATCCGCCGCTTGCCCTCCCCGATGCATGGGGAACACGTGGTGAACGAGTCAGGGCCCGGATGGCAAGTGGAACGGCCATTTCGCGCCTCGTGATAAGGGGGGCATGGGAATCGTAATCGCCACGACCCAGGTCCACTTAGTAAATGAGCCGCACCTCTGCAACTTCCTCTTTTTTTAAGAGGGAAACGCAGACCGCCTCTTTACTATTAGACCCGTGAGATGACGCAAGCAGGCCACGATCGCCCTATGCATGACCCCCACGTCACGCATTCAACGCAAGTCATGGGGAAGCGCAACGGGCGAGGGAGTTACTGCAATAAGAAGAAATCCACCCCGCCTGGCCGTGCACCGTTCTGGGCCTAGCCCAACAACACGTGGCTTTTATGAGTGGCCCAGGCCCTGGGGCTCCTGTCGGTGTACAAAAGTAGGGGCTCTCCTTTCGACCCCTTACTTGTGCACGGGCAGTCAGAGCCACGCCCGCGGCCACACTTAGTAGGGCAAGGAAGGAGAACCAGAGCACAAGACAACCAAGACAACGCCAAGATCAAGAACACGAAGAGCAAAGGGGCGAAGTGGGATCCCCCAGCAAGACTCTTGCCGGGGCAGCCTCAGCAGCCCCGACAAGAGCCTTGCCGGGGCGGCCTGCCCAACACCAGCAGAGCGCGCCACCCTTGAGCCGAGGTCCCCAATATTATCAACCACATTGGGACCAAGGCTCGGGAAACGCCTCTGTGGAGGCATGCAGATCTTTGTCAAGATCATAGATACACAAGATCAGGTGAAGATTAGAAGATGACGATCCTTGCCAAGATCCTTGCCGAAGAAACCCACGAGACCCCCGGCAAGATCCTTGCCGGGGACGACCACGACACCACGGCAAGACCCTTGCTGGGGCCCCGGCAATACCCTTGCCGAGGACATCAGCGGGGCCACAGCCAGGCCCACATTTACCAAGTCTCCATCGCCGTTCCCATGCAGCTGCTAACCCGACCAGCTGGGCGGGGACCTGCGTGGCGACGTGCGGGCTCTGCGCCAACTCAGCAAGCACCTGCGTGGTGGCATGCAGATCTTCGTGATGATCCTCCCACCGCGCCACCTCAGCTGCCTGCCAGCCTACATGGCACAGCACGCATCGCTAGACTGGGCGCGTGTCGAAGCGAGGCGGGGCAGCGACGGACGGGACGGGCCTCGTTCCCGTCCCCAATAAAGCTAATGGACACCTAATAGCGCATTTAATGCATTTTGTCCCCTAATGCCAGACGATAAGCTTGCGCAGTGTACGCCTTTCCAGCTCCAGTGTGCCACTGTGGCAGCCCCTTTCGACTATAAAAGGAGGCCCGAGGCATACTGGAGAAGGATTCGGCTCTTTGGAACTACGCAGCGACCATAGCTAGTTCGAGAGCTCAAGAACACTCTCTAATACACACCAAAGCAGGAATAGGGTATTACGCATCCTCGCGGCCCGAACCTGGGTAAATGATCTCTGTGTTGACTTCTAAACCTGCTCTTCTCACAACCCCGCGCCCCGCCAACCGTAGTAGGGATTCCTGTGATCCCATAGGTGTCGTTTCCCCGACACCCACCATCACCACACAGTGCACCCACACCCCGTCGAATCCCCAAACCCTCGCTGGCTTGTCCGCCAGTGCCATCGTCTGACCATGGCCGACCCGAGACCGTTCACCAACGTCGATCCTGCGATGGCGCCCGCATTGCGGCGCAATGGCTATGACCCGCACAAGGTGGACCAATTTGTGGAGCACGTGCTAGCGTACATCTACACCCTCGTCCACCGCCCGCCATTCACTGACAACGGCCGACTCACGGCCTTCGCCACCTCCACCGACGGCGTCGACTGCATCAGCAGCCTCCCCGACGAGCTCCTGCGAAACATCATCGCTCGCCTCCCCGACGAGCTCCTGCGAAACATCATCGCTCGCCTCCCCATCAAGGACGTCATGCGCACCGTTGTGCACTCCACCTGCTGGCGCACGCTCTGGTGCTCCATGCCTCTCATCCTTAGCGATGCCCACCTCCTCCCGGATGGCCATGGCTGGCCTCCTACGCGCGCCAACTCCCCGGCCATCACCGCGGCCGTGTCCCGCATCCTCAAATCGCACTCGGGGCCCTTCCATTGCGTCAATCTCGTCTACAGCCACATGAATGCCTACCTTGACCAGCTTGCACGGTGGATCCAGCTCCTCGCCGCCAAGGGTGTCCAATATCTCGTCCTCGTCAATCGACCGTGGCCGCAAGACCTGCCCCTCCCCGCCACTCTCTTCAGCGTCAGCACCCTCACCAGCCTCTACATCGGCTTCGGAAAATTACTGAGCATGGACGTCATGCGTGGTGTCTCCTTTGACAACCTTGTCGAGCTCAGCATATGCAGCGTTGAAATGGAGCACAACGCCATCGAGTCCCTCATCGTCAGGAGCCCTGTCCTGGAGATCCTCAACATCGAGGGATGCCGCAGGGAGCGGCGTCTATGCCTCGTTAGCCAAAGCCTACGCTGAGTGCAAATCTGTAGCTCGGTTATGGAGGACATCACCACGGTAAAGGCTCCATGCAGAGCCAGTCCAAACCATTTTGGGGCCTGGGTCGATGTAAAACAATTATTTTTTATGCTAAGCTTTTATACTTATTTAAACTAAGTTTACCATATTATAACTTCAAGTAATATAATTTTCTATTACGCAGTCACATAAGAATGTTTCCAAATAATGATTACATTATTCATTATTACACAAAAAGTCTCTTACTTGTTAAAAAATCCTTCAAATTAATTTTCTAATATTGCCTAAACTATATAGTGTATACACATACATTTGCATATATATATATATATATGTTTGTTCATATATATTTTAGTTTTATTGAATAACATGGTACATATTTCTAAATCATACATACTAAAAAATATTTTAATAGTGGTTTCTAGTATATATTAGGCAACCATATTTATAGAAACTTCTAGGGTGTAACAAATGTGACTTGCAAGTTGAGTTCATTAATAGAATAATAAACAAAACCAAAAAAAGTTGTTGATTGTACTTTTGCGTATGATTTGGTTATCTGACATGCTCATCTAGATTCACTTGGCTTGATTTGTGCAAATGAGATTCCCGACCCATTTCTCAAATGAAAAGTTGTGCATTGTTTTAAACATTGAAATCTTGTTATCATAAACTTCATTATGATACTAGAACATCCATCATAAAGGGAGACTAACATATTTAAACTCAACTTCTCTAGTCAGATTGATTTGCCACCGTGTGGTATAAGCTATTAGTATGTGGTGTGTATTTGTGCTCAATTGAGGCTCTACTTTATGCATTTAATAATCTTTCAGATATAAAGTATAATTGTATAGTGTTTACTAGTTTAATTTTAGCGGGGGCCCAGGGCAGTCGCCCCTTTTGCCCGGCCTATGGGCCAGCACTGGCTCCATGCCTCGAGTGGCTTATCCTCTCTGGCAGAGTCGGTCGTGGTGCTTCAGAGTCAGGATTGTCGATGCCCACAAGTTGCACACGTTTGGATACTTAGAGCCAGGACAGGTCCTAGAGGTTGGGAAAACGGTCATCATGGTACATCTCCCGTCTCTCGTCTCTCTGTTAGTTTAGTTAGGAAATATGTTCAGCTGATGACTCAATTAGTTGTGTGATGTTCTTCTTGAATTGGGAAAATTTCAGCCCGGGAGCACAAGTACCATGCTCACAACCGTGAAAATTCTTAGCTTGAATGTGCGCTTCGGGGTTCGCAGTGACGTCAAGATGGTGCCCACCTTCCTCAGATGCTTTCCCAATGTGGAGAGACTGCACATTATGGTATTTGTCACCAATTCATGTTCTACTTACATTTCTATGAATTTCTTACATTTTATTTACTTCCAAGTCTGTCATTATCTATCATTGTGACAACTCTTTATATGGTTGTTTTGGTTTTGTCCACTGTAATGTGAGGGATTATAGTGATGCAAGCTAGTGTTTTGCTGCACAATGATTATTATGCTGGCATCTTGATTTATAGTGTTCTGCTTCTGTAGGCATGTCCAGATTTTCTTTCTGCAACAGACATGAGACATGCAATACTTATTTCTGACTTATGAAAGCTACACATAGTAAACTAGCACATTCATGTCGACAGTTCTCGAGGCTATTTCGGTATTGGTAATACCATAATCGCTACATGGATGCTAGTATGCTAGTTTGATCATATCAGGACCTTAGGGACTGATCCTGACTAATTTATTATAGAAAGAGGCTGTTGTATCTCACATTCAGAAGTTTGTGTTAAAGAACATATCTGGCAAAATGTTGTTAAGACCAAGGTCATCCATTCTGGACTGAACTTTGCAGCCTCACATATATCTTAATTTACCGTTGATGGATTTATGCTCAGCACATCTTGTTAGGATAACATGATTCATTGTTTTTATGCTAAGCTTTTATACTTATTTTAAACTAAGTTTACCATATTATAACTTTAATTAATATAATTTTCTATTACTCAGTCACATAAGAATGTTTCCAAATAATAATTACATTATTCATTATTACACAAAAAGTCACTTACTTGTTAAAAAATCCTTCAAATTAATTTTCTAATATTTCTTAAACTATATAGTGAATACACATATATTTGCATATCTCTGTGTTTGTTCATATATCTTTTAGTTTTATTGAATAACATGGTACATATTTCTAAATCATACATACTAACAAATATTTTAATAGTGGTTTCTAGTATATATTAGGCAACCATATTTATAGAAACGTATAGGGTATAGCAAATGTGACTTGTAAGTTGAGTTCAGTAATAGAATAATTAAAAAACCAAAAAAGTTGTTGATTGTACTTTTGCGTACGATTTGGTTATCTGACATGCTCATGTAGATTCACTTGGCTTGATTTGTTGCAAATGAGATTCCCGACCCATTTCTCAAATGATAATTTTTGCATCGTTTTAAACATTGAAATCTTGTTATCATAAACTTTGTTATGATACTAGAGAATCCATCATAAAGGGAGACGAACATATTTAAACTCAACTTCTCTAGTCAGATTGGTTTTCCATCGTGTGGTATAAGCTATTAGTATGTGGTGTGTATTTGTGCTCCTTCAAATTGAGGCTCTACTTTATGCATTTAATAATCTTTCAGATATAAAGTATAATCGTATAGTGTTTGCTAGTTTGATTTTAGCTGCGGCCCGGGGCAGTCGCCCCTTTTGCCCGGCCTATGGGCCAGCACTGGCTCCATGCCTCGTGTGGCTTATCCTCTCTGGCTGAGTCGGTCGTGGTGCCTTCAGAGTCAGGAAATTGTAGTGTTACTGGAGAAGAATGAAGACCTGAAGAAGAAGCTAGGAGTATTCATGGGAGACCCCGCGCCAGGAGATGACGACCATCCCAAGGACTACATCATCGTCGACGACACTGACTTCGACCCCGACCGTAGTGATGACGATTACAAAGACGAAGCTGGAGCAGATATCATGGAGTCTTCCACCGATCAAAATTTCTAGTCGACCACCATATTATAAGTAGATTCCCCCATGTATATAGTTGTAGTCCGAGTATTTTGTAACGGTAGTTAGATCGTTTGTATGCCCTTGTTTGAATTGAGTGGCGTGATATGAATGTGTTTGTCTCATGTGCATATGGGTAGTGATTTTCTCTTTAGACCTCATTCTATTCTAAATCTCTCCCCTCTAAACCCATCAGATGCCTCCGAGACGTGACCCCGGATTTGTCTTCCCATCGGAGCTCACTCAGTTGATCCCACAGCAGAATTCCTTGATGCAGCTATTAGTTCAGAACCAAGGCAACAACAACAACAACAACAACCTACCGCCACCACCTCTAGTTGACAACTTAGCCTGTTTTCTGGGTTGAATCCACCGGTGTTTTCGAGTAGCACCGAGCCGATTGTTGCTGATGATTGGCTCCGCAGGATTGGAAGGGAGCTGACCACCGCAGGTTGCACAGATGCTGAGAAGGTGTGTTTCACCGCACACCAACTGGATGGACCCGCAGCCTCATGGTGGGAGAATTACACAGCCACTTTTCCTATAGCCAATGTAACTTGGGATCAGTTTCAGCAAGCATTCCGCACTGCACATGTCTCAACTGGAGCTATGAGCATGAAGAAGCGTGAGTTTCGCAACTTACGCCAAGGAAATCGTACTGATGAGCTGGGTATGCAGTTGATGGTAGCTAAATTTACTAATTACCAGGAGTTGGTAGACATGGCTCTTCTGATTGAAGGGAAGCAGCAGGAAATAGAGAGCCACAAGAGGAAGTATGGACAAGGGAAGTATAATTCTGGAGCTCAGCAGAAGCCTCGCTTTACGCCAAACTCGGGAGGATACACCCATAACCATGGAGGCCACGCTCACAATGGAGGAAGTTCACATAACAACAGTGGTCCCAAGAATGGAAATGGGAATGGAGGAAGCAGCAACCAGAACCGTTCCAACCCAGCAACACCCGCTAAGAAGGATCTGAGTCATGTCACCTGTTACAAGTGCGGGAAGACTGGGCACTACGCCAATGATTGTTTTGAGTTGCATAATGGCAATGGCAATGGAAGCTCCGGTAAGAAGACCAATCCCTTCACCAGAGGTCAGGTGAACCACATCAATGTGGAGGAGGTTGAAGATCAGCCTGACGCGGGGATTGGTAAGTTTTTGGTTAAGTCGTTTACCGCTCTTGTTCTTTTCGATACTGGTGCATCGCATTCATACATATCAAGGGGATTTGTGGATAGGTTTAAATTGCCAACCTTATCCCTTAGGTCACCCATGTTAGTAAGCTCGCCAGGAGCAGAGTATATGGCCAGCCGATGGTGTGATCGATTACCCTTAACCATTGGTAGCCATAATTTTGGAGTCACAAGGATTGGATATAATACTAGGCATGGATTGGCTATCGAAGTATGGAGGAAACATTGACTGTGCTAGTAAATCGATACTTCTCACCACCCCTGAGGGAAAAAGGATTAAGTATGTATCTAGGCATGCCCCAAGGATAACCCAGGTGAATTCCCTCTCAGGAGTTGTTCAGGAGGAAGTGCCTGTAGTGAAGGATTACCTGGATATATTTCCAGAGGAACTACCAGGAATGCCGCTGGATCGAGACATAGAGTTTTTGATAGAGTTGTTGCCAGGCACCAGACCAATATCAAAGAGGCCATACCGGATGCCCACAAATGATCTGGAGGAAATTAAGAAGCAGATTAAGGAGTTATTAGAGAAAGGTTACATTCGACGAAGTTCGTCACCGTGGGGAGCCCCAGTGCTCTTGGTTGAGAAGAAGGATGGATCTTTGAGAATGGTTGTTGATTATCATGCATTGAATGAAGTAACGATCAAGAACAAGTACCCACTACCGATGATCAACGATTTGTTTGACCAGCTGCAAGGAGCTAAAGTATTTTCCAAGATCGATATGCGATCAGGATACCACTAGCTGAAGATCCGAGAATAGGATATACCTAAGACAGCTTTTACCACAAGGTACGGGCTATATGAGTACACGTTGGTTATTGACCGGAGAACGTCTCGGTCATGTCTGCATGGTTCCCGAACCCGTAGGGTCTACACACTTAAGGTTCGATGACGCTAGGGTTATAGGGAATAGATATACGTGGTTACCGAATGTTGTTCGAAGTCCCAGATGAGATCCCGGACGTCACAAGGAGTTCCGGAATGGTCCGGAGGTAAATATTTATATATGGGAAGTCCTGTTTTGGTCACCGGAAAAGTTTTGGGTGCTATCGATAACGTACCGGGACCACCGGGAGGGTCCCGGGGGTCCACCAGGTGGGGCCACCGGCCCCAGAGGGCTGCGTGGGCCAAGTGTGGGAAGGTACCAGCCCCTAGGTGGGCTGGTGCGCCTCCCACAAGGGGCCCAGGGCGCAGGAAGGGGGGAAGGGGAAACCCTAGGCTCAGATGGGCCTAAGGCCCACCTAGTGGTGTGCCCCCCTCTCTCCCCCCTTGGCCGCCCCTCCAAGTCCCATCTAGGGCTGGCCGCACCCCTTGGGGGGGAACCCTAGATGGGGGCACAGCCCCTCCCCCTCCCCTATATATAGTGGGGGTTTTGGGGCTGCCACAGACATGAGAACACCTCCCTCTTGGCGCAGCCCTACCCCTCTCCCTCCTCGTCTCTCGCAGTGCTTGGCGAAACCCTGCTGGAGTGCCACGCTCCTCCATCACCACCATGCCATTGTGCTGCTGCTGGACGGAGTCTTCCCCAACCTCTCCCTCTCTCCTTGCTGGATCAAGGCGTGGGAGACGTCACCAGGCTGCACGTGTGTTGAACGCGGAGGCGCCGTGGTTCGGAGCTTAGATCGGAATCAACCGCGATCTGAATCGCTACGAGTACGACTCCCTCATCCGCGTTCTTGAAACGCTTCCGCATCGCGATCTACAATGGTATGTAGATGCACTCCCCTTCCCCTCGTTGCTAGATTACTCCATAGATTGATCTTGGTGATGCGTAGAAAATTTTGAATTTCTGCTACGTTCCCCAACACTGGCATCATGAGCTAGGTCTATGCGTAGTTTCTATGCACGAGTAGAACACAAAGTAGTTGTGGGTGTCGATTTTGTCAATTTACTTGCCGTTACTAGTCTTATCTTGA
Source organism: Triticum aestivum (assembly GCF_018294505.1). Lineage (NCBI taxonomy): Eukaryota > Viridiplantae > Streptophyta > Magnoliopsida > Poales > Poaceae > Triticum > Triticum aestivum. The sequence continues at coordinate 40,310,495 of NC_057799.1, read as the reverse complement.
TTCGGCGGCATCGTGGGATGAAGCGGCCCGGACCGACCTTACACGTACACTTACGTGAGACAGGTTCCACCGACTGACATGCACTAGTTGCATAAGGTGGCTAGCGGGTGTCTGTCTCTCCCACTTTAGTCGGATCGGATTCGATGAAAAGGGTCCTTATGAAGGGTAAATAGAAATTGACATATCACGTTGTGGCTTTTGCGTAGGTAAGAAACGTTCTTGCTAGAAACCCATAGCAGCCACGTAAAACATGCAACAACAATTAGAGGACGTCTAACTTGTTTTTGCAGGGTATGCTATGTGATGTGATATGGCCAAAAGGATGTGATGAATGATATATGTGATGTATGAGATTGATCATGTTCTTGTAATAGGAATCACGACTTGCATGTCGATGAGTATGACAACCGGCAGGAGCCATAGGAGTTGTCTTAATTTATTGTATGACCTGCGTGTCAATGAAAACGCCATGTAATTACTTTACTTTATTGCTAACCGTTAGCCATAGTAGTAGAAGTAATAGTTGGCGAGACAACTTCATGAAGACACGATGATGGAGATCATGATGATGGAGATCATGGTGTCATGCCGGTGACGAAGGTGATCATGCCGCGCCTCCAAGATGGAGATCTAAGGCGCAAGATGATATTGGCCATATCACGTCACCTTATGATTTGCATGTGATGTTTATCATGTTTACATCTTATTTGCTTAGAACGACGGTAGCATAAATAAGATGATCCCTCACTAAAATTTCAAGAGACGTGTTCCCCCTAACTGTGCACCGTTGCGAAGGTTCGTTGTTTCGAAGCACCACGTGATGATCGGGTGTGATAGATTCTAACGTTCGAATACAACGGGTGTTGACGAGCCTAGCGTGTACAGACATGGCCTCGGAACACATGCGAAACACTTAGGTTAACTTGACGAGCCTAGCATGTACAGACATGGCCTCAGAACAAAAGAGATCGAAAGGTCGAACATGAGTCGTATAGTAGATACGATCAACATGGAGATGTTCACCGATGATGACTAGTCCGTCTCACGTGATGATCGGACACGGCCTAGTTTGACTCGGATCATGTATCACTTAGATGACTAGAGGGATGTCTATCTGAGTGGGAGTTCATTGAATAATCAGATGAACTTAATTATCATGAACATAGTCAAAAGGTCTTTGCAAATTATGTCATAGCTTACGCTTTAGTTCTACTGTTTAAGATATGTCCCTAGAGAAAATTTAGTTGAAAGTTGATAGTAGCAATTATGCGGACTGGGTCCGTGAACTGAGGATTGTCCTCATTGCTGCACAGAAGGCTTATGTCCTTAATGCACCGCTCGGTGTGCTGAACCTCGAGCGTCGTTTGTGGATGTTGCGAACATCTGACATACACGTTTTGATGACTACGTGATAGTTCAGTGCGTAATGTTGAACGGTTTAAAATTGTGGCACCAAAGACGTTTTGAAACGTCGCAGAACATATGAGATGTTCCGAAGACTGAAATTGGGATTTCAGACTAGTGCCCACGTCAAGAGGTATGAGACCTCTGACAAGTTTCTTAAGCCTGCAGACTAAGGGAGAAAAGCTCAATCGTTGAGCATGTGCTCAGATTGTCTGAGTGCCACAATCGCTTGAATCGAGTGGGAGTTAACCTTCCAGATGAGATAGTGATGGTTCTCCGTAGTCACTGCCACCAAGCTATTAGAGCTTCGTGATGAACTATAACATATCAGGGATAGATATGATGATCCTTGAGCTATTCGCGATGTTTGACACCGCGAAAGTAGAAATCAAATAGGAGCATCAATTGTTGATGGTTAATAAAACCACTAGTTTCAAGAAGGGCAAGGGCAAAAGGGATACTTCATGAAACAACAAATCATTTGCTGCTCTAGTAAAGAATCCCAAGGTTAAACCCAAACCCGAGACTAAGTGCTCCTGTAATGAGGGGAACGGTCACTGAAGCAGAACTACCCTAGATACTTGGTAGATGAGAAGGCAGGCAAGGTCGACAGAAGTATATTGGATATACATTATGTGAATGTGTACTTTACTAGTACTCCTAGCAGCACCAGGGTATTAGATACCGGTTCGGTTGCTAAGTGTTAGTAACTCGAAATAAAAGCTGCGGAATAAACGGAGACTAGCTAAAGGTGAGATGACGATATGTGTTGGAAGTGTTTCCAAGGTTGATGTGATCAAGCATCGCATGCTCCCTCTACCATCGAGATTGGTATTAAACCTAAATAATTGTTATTTGGTGTTTGCATTGAGCATAAACATGATTGGATTATGTTTATCGCAATACGGTTATTCATTTAAGGAGAATAATGGTTACTCTGTTTATTTGAATAATACCTTCAATGGTCTTGCACCTAAAATGAATCTCGATCGCAGTGATACACATGTTCGTGCCAAAAGACATAAAATAGTAATGATAGTACCACATACTTGTGGCACTGCCATTTGAGTCATATTGGTATAGAACGCATGAAGAAGCTCCATATAGATGGATCTTTGGACTCACTCGTTTTTGAAAAGATTGAGACATGCGAACCATGTCTATTGGTATATATGCATGAAGAAACTCCATGCAGATGGATCGTTTGGACTCACTTGATTTTGAATCACTTGAGACATGCAAATCATACCACATGGGCAAGATGACTGAAAGGCCTCGTTTTCAGTAAGATGGAACGAGAGAGCAACTTGTTGGAAGTAATACATTTTGATGTATGCAGTCCAATGAGTGCTGAGGCATGCAGTGGATATCGTTATGTTCTTACTTCACAGATGATTTGAGTAGATGCTGAGTGTATTTACTTGATGAAACACAAGTCTGAATTATTGAAAGGTTCAAGTGATTTCAGAGTGAAGTTGAAGATCGTCGTGACAAGAGGATAAAATGTCTGTGATATGATCATAGAGATGAGTATCTGAGTTACGAGTTTGGCACACAATTAAGAAACTGTGGAAATTGTTTCACGACTAATACCGCTTGGAGCACCATAGTGTGATGGTGTGTCCGAACATTATAACTGCACCCTATTGGATATGGTGCATACCATGATGTCTCTTATCGAATTACCACTATCGTTTATGGGTTAGGCATTAGAGACAACCGCATTCACTTTAAATAGGGCACCACGCAATTCCGTTGAGACGACACCGTTTAGAGAAACCTAAGTTGTCGTTTCTTAAAAGTTTGGGGCTGCGATGCTTATGTGAAAAAGTTTCAGGCTGATAAGCTCGACCCAAAGCGGATAAATGCATCTTCATAGAATACCCAAAACAGTTGGGTATACCTCCTGTTTCAGATCTGGAAGCAAAAGTAATTGCTTCTAGAAATGAGTCCTTTCTCGAGGAAAAGTTTCTCTCGAAAGAATTGAGTGGGAGGATGGTGGAGACTTGATGAGGTTATTGAACCATAACTTCAACTAGTGTGTAGCAGGGCACAGGAAGTTGTTCCTGTGGCACCTACAACAATTTAAGTGGAAGCTTATGATAGTGATCATGAAACTTCGGATCAAGTCACTACCAAACCTCGTAGGTCGATAAGGATGCATACTACTTCAGAGTGGTACGTAATCCTGTCTTGGAAGTCATGTTGCTAGACAACAATGAACCTACGAGCTATGGAGAAGCGATGGTGGGCCCGGATTCCGACGAATGGCTCGAGGCCATGAAATCCGAGAGAGGATCCATGTATAAAAGCAAAGTATAGACTTTGGAAGAAATACTTGATAGTCGTAAGGTTGTTGGGTGCAGATGGATTTTAAAAGGAAGACAGACAATGATGGTAAGTGTCACCATTAAGAAAGCTCGACTTGTCGTTAAGATGTTTTCTGACAAGTTCAAGGAGTTGACTACGATGAGATTTTCTCACTCGTAGCGATGCTAAGAGTCTGTTGGAATTGTGTTAGCAGTTACTGCATTATTTATGAAATCTTGAAGATATGATATCAAAACTAGTTTCCTTACCAGTTTTCGTAAGGAAAGGTTGTATGTGATACAACCAGAAGGTTTTTGTCAATCCTGAAAGATGCTAACAAGTATGCAAAGCTCCAGCAATCCTTCTAAGGACTGGAGTAAGCATCTCGGAGTTGGAATGTATGCTTTGATGAGATGATCAAAGATTTTGGGTTTATACAAAGTTTGTTAGAAACTTGTATTTACAATAAAGTGAGTGGGAGTGCTACAACATTTCTGATAAGTATATGTGAATGACATATTGTTGATCTGAAATGATGTAAAAATTTCTGGAAAGCATAAAGGGTTGTTTGAAAGGAGTTTTTCAAAGGAAGACCTGGATAAAGCTGCTTACATATTGGGCATCAAGATCTATAGAGATAGATCAAGACACTTGATGATACTTTCAAAGAACGCACACCTTGACATGATTTGAAAGAGTTCAAAATAGATCAGCAAAGAAGGAGTTCTTGGCTGTGTTACAAGGTGTGAGTATTGAGTAAGACTCAAGACCTGACCACAGCAGAAGAGAGAGAAAGGATGAAGGTCGTCCCCTATGCTTTAGACGTAGGCTCTACAGTATGTTATGCTATGTACCGCACATGAAGTGTGCCTTGCCATGAGTTGGTCAAGGGGTACAATAGGGAATGGATCACATGACAGCGGTCGAACTTATCCTTAGTATCTAGTGGACTAAGGAATTTTCTCGATTATGGAGGTGAAAAGGAGTTCGTCGTAAAGGGTTACGTCGATGCGAACTTTGACACTAATCTGGATGACTCTGAGTAGTAAACCGGATTCGTATAGTAGAGCAGTTATTTGAAATGGCTCCAAGTAGCGCGTGGTAGCATCCACAAGATGACATAGATATTCGTAAAACACACACGGATCTGAAAGGTTCAGACCCGTTGACTAATAACCTCTCTCACAAGCATAACATGATCAAACCAGAAATCATTGAGTGTTAATCACATAGTGATGTGAACTAGATTGTTGACTCTAGTAAACTCTTTGGATGTTGGTCACATGGTGATGTGACCTGTGAGTGTTAATCACATGGTGATGTGAACTAGATTATTGACTCTAGTGCAAGTGGGAGACTGTTGGAAATATGCACTAGAGGCAATAATAAATTGGTTATTATTATATTTCCTTGTTCATGATAATCGTTTATTATCCATGCTAAAATTGTATTGATAGGAAACTCAAATACATGTGTGGATACATAGACAACACCTGTCCCTAATAAGCCTCTAGTTGACTAGCTCGTTGATCAATAGATGGTTACGGTTTCCTGACCATGGACATTGGATGTCGTTGATAACGGGATCACATCATTAGGAGAATGATGTGATGGACAAGACCCAATCCTAAGCCTAGCACAAGATCGTGTAGTTCGTCTGCTAAAGCTTTTCTAATGTCAAGTATCATTTCCTTAGACCATGAGATTGTGCAACTCCCGGATACCGTAGGAATTCTTTGGGTGTACCAAACGTCACAACGTAACTGGGGGCTATAAAGGTGCACTACAGGTATCTCCGAAAGTGTCTGTTGGGTTGGCACGAATCGAGACTGGGATTTGTCACTCCGTGTAAACGGAGACGTATCTCTGGGCCCACTCGGTAGGACATCACCATAATGTGCACGATGTGACCAAGGAGTTGATCACGGGGTGATGTGTTACGGAACGAGTAAAGAGACTTGCCGGTAACGAGATTGAACAAGGTATCGGGATACCGACGATCGAATCTCGGGCAAGTAACATACCGATTGACAAAGGGAATTGTATACGGGATTGATTGAATCCCCGACATCGTGGTTCATCTGATGAGATCATCGTGGAACATGTGGGAGCCAACATGGGTATCCAGATCCCGCTGTTGGTTATTGACCGGAGAACGTCTCGGTCATGTCTGCATGGTTCCCGAACCCGTAGGGTCTACACACTTAAGGTTCGATGACGCTAGGGTTATAGGGAATAGATATACGTGGTTACCGAATGTTGTTCGGAGTCCCGGATGAGATCCCGGACGTCACGAGGAGTTCCGGAATGGTCCGGAGGTAAAGATTTATATATGGGAAGTCCTGTTTTGGTCACCGGAAAAGTTTCGGGTGCTATCGGTAACGTACCGGGACCACCGGGAGGGTCCCGGGGGTCAACCAGGTGGGGCCACCGGCCCCAGAGGGCTGCGTGGGCCAAGTGTGGGAAGGGACCAGCCCCTAGGTGGGCTGGTGCGCCTCCCACAAGGGGCCCAGGGCGGAGGAAGGGGGAAACCCTAGGCTCAGATGGGCCTAAGGCCCACCTAGTGGTGCGCCCCCCTCTCTCCCCCCTTGGCCGCCCCTCCAAGTCCCATCTAGGGCTGGCCGCACCCCTTGGGGGGGAACCCTAGATGGGGGCGCAGCCCCTCCCCCTCCCCTATATATAGTGGGGGTTTTGGGGCTGCCACAGACATGAGAACACCTCTCTCTTGGCGCAGCCCTACCCCTCTCCCTCCTCGTCTCTCGCACTGCTTGGCGAAGCCCTGCTGGAGTGCCACGCTCCTCCATCACCACCATGCCATTGTGCTGCTGCTGGACGGAGTCTTCCCCAACCTCTCCCTCTCTCCTTGCCGGATCAAGGCGTGGGAGATGTCACCGGGCTGCACGTGTGTTGAACGCGGAGGCGCCGTGGTTCGGCGCTTAGATCGGAATCAACCGCGATCTGAACCGCTACGAGTACGACTCCCTCATCCGCGTTCTTGCAATGCTTCCGCATCGCGATCTACAATGGTATGTAGATGCACTCCCCTTCCCCTCGTTGCTAGATTACTCCATAGATTGATCTTGGTGATGCGTAGAAAATTTTGAATTTCTGCTACGTTCCCCAACAGGCCGAACCCGGCGCGCTGGGGGGCGCCTGGGGGCGCCGGGGCAAGTTGTTTTGGCGCGAAGCAGCCGCGGGCCCGCCGAGTCAGTGAGACGGGCGCTTCGTCGCCTTCATCGCCTCGGTTCCCGCGGAAATCAATGCCAAGGCTGATGCGCTGCCGCCACCGGTCAGCCTTGCCATTGATTCCTCACGGGTGGCACGTCACGGGGCGGCGCGGCGACGCCTCCCCTCCCGCCACGCGTACACACGGGCGCGGCTATATAAGCCGGTGGCCACCCTCGCCTCTGGCCACACCGGCCCTAGCCGCCGAGCTCTCCCTCTCCCGTGCGCCGCCGCCGAGCCCTCCCTCTCCCTCCCCCACCGACAGCCCCGATGGCCGAACGTTTCCCCGACGACGAGGCGGCGGCCAACGGCTTCGGCCGCCGCTCGCTCCGCGAACAGGAGTCGTGGTTCCTTTTCGAGGCCAACATCCCGGCGCCACCGGACATGCGCGCCGGGCCGACGGGGTGGAGATTCAGCAACGGGGGAGTGCCCATTCCCCGGTTGCCCGACGCCATGGCGTGCTGCCCCTACTTCGCCGCCGAGGTAGAGATCGTGCGTGCCTCCCTCACCGACGAGCAGCTCGCCCTCCCCCAGTACGCCGGCGACAACCACGCGGCGTGGGCGGCGTACTTCGAGCGCCGTCAGCAGCAGAGGCTGGCGTCCACCAACGGGGCGCCGGTGGTGGGCGGCACGAAGAACAGCGAGGAGCGCCACCTGTGGTGGGGCGTCCCCGGCCGCACGCTCGAGTGTGTGCTGACGCACCTTGAGGGCGGCAACAACCCGCCGCTGGCATACCCTCCCCCGGCGAGGGCGGCCGCCCCGGCCCACCGCCGACGCGCCGGGCAATGGATGCCCAGGAGGTTCGTCTCCTCCTCGTCTTCCTCCTCGCACTCCTCCTCACGGTCTTCTTCCCACTCCTCCGGTTCTCCGGCGCTGCTTGGCGTCAAGGTCGGGCCCGCGGCGGAGACGCCGCTCGGCCGGCGCACTCGCAGCGCCGGCATCGTCATCAACGAGGGCGGCCGGCGCGCCTCCTCGTCGGCTCCTCCGCGCTTTGTCAAGCCAAAGACGGAGCCGGGTCTCCTCGCCGTGAAGACGGAACACGGCGACGTGGAGCTCGACGACGACGCAGCCCTGGAATGGCGAGGGAGCGCCAGTGCGCCGCTTCGAGCAGCGCCGCCGGGGCCGCGACGAAGGAGGAGTCGTCGTCCTCGAAGACAACGATGACGACGACGCGCCGCCGCCACCAGTCCGCCATGGCGATGCCGGTCAGGGGTCCACCAGGGAGGGCCGCGTTAAGGAGGAGAAGGCCGACGATGACGACGGCGGTGAGGATGGCGGCGACGACGGCGACTACTCCGCATTCAGCCAGTTCCCTTTTTAGATATATTTGCTATGTAAAAAGCCGCGAACATGTCTAATATATGCCAAAGTTTACCGAAATTTAGACGTGTTTAGCCGAACTTCGCCGAACGTTTTCTTTTTTGAAAAAATTTAGACGTGTCTGGGGGCGGCCCTGGGGCCGGCGGCTGGGGACCAACTCGCCCCCAGGCCCTTTTTTGCGCCGGCTCACCCCCAGGCGGCGATTTTAGGCGCCCCTGAGGGGCCAACGGCTAGAGATGCTCTAAGCACTTATGCATTAGAAAGTTGAGTTGCTAAGCTATTTAATGTATTTAGCACCACATATAAGCACCTTTGCATTGGAGGTCTGATTTCTAAAAAGCGCTAGTACCTTTGAACAAGGATCCCCTGACGTCCGCCATTGGGCCACTGGCATGTGGGGAGCTGCATCCAGGATCGAATGAGACAAATCCTTGTTTTATGGATTAAAAACAGGCTCATGCGGATGAACAACACCTTAAGTGACATTGACTCATAAAGGCTACGAAATACAAGAGTCGTCTCGTTTGATCACAACAACCTTCTTGCAAAAATATTTAATGCTCAAGTTGAAGAGGCATACTGTACAGTCCTTGCATATGTAGTTTGAATTGCATTCCGTCAAAGGACATATAAAAATTAGTTTTCCTACTTCCTTTGTATGCAATCCAATTTCGATTATCCAGTAACAACCATGGCACAACAGAGCATAGCTATCCGGTTGCAGCTTATATTTGCTCAACATCAATGCCACCTGGAATGAATTTGAGAGAAGCACCAGAATGCCACGGTTTTAATAACTGGCCATTGCGATTCAAGCTTATGATTCAGTACTTCGGAAGAAAGGAGTCAACAGATCGTAGTACAACAAACTATTCAATTATCCAACCATTCAGGCGAAGAAAATGTTACAAACAAATTTGCGCCTATTCTCCAAACCGGGGAAACATATCCCACGATACCAAATATATTATCACTACACAACATCATTCTGGTAGTGAAGACAGGTGCACAATTCATCACATGTAAAGCCCCTCCGGCACGCCTTCCTTCTTCTTGAACATGACCTTCTCCTTTGCCTTCTTGAAGTCAGCGTGCGTCACCTAGGGAAATCAGGAAACAGCAGATCAAGTACATGGAAGTATACATGTAGCATTTTCCGGCATTAATTACAACTTATAGATGGCACAAGACGTATACCAAAACTTAATACCCTGAACATGATAGACTGGTACCAGACCGACATATTAGTATATAGAACAGAAATGTTCTGAGCCATGAATTAGAAAACAAGTTTGTTGCTAAATAAATGGTGCTTATTGGCTTCCTCCAATAGTATAGCCTATAATCTGAAGTTCTACTGCCTAACTGCCAGGGGGGGAGAACATACATAACAGAAAGTGATAATGCTCATGCAACAAAAACTATATGCTTATCTATCATCCACATGCAAAACCATAATTCTGTGGTACAGATGCCAGCTAGAAATAGAGGTATACTTCAGTGAACTCCCCAAAACAAAGTTTTACTATTTGAACTAGAGATAAAAAGTCCATCCTTACCTTCATCCTACGCTCTCTCAAAGCAAGCAAGCCAGATTCGGTGCATATTGCTTTGATGTCAGCACCAGAAAACTCATCCTTAGTCATGACAAACTCTTCCAGGTTCACATCATCTGACAATGTCATCTTCGCCGTGTGTATCTGCAAGATTTTATGATGTTCATAAGAACCAAACAAGATTGCATTCTGTAATGTTAAGATCAACATAGACTGATTTAAAAGGTACCTGGAAGATCCGCCGCCTAGTCTTAATGTCCGGAAGAGGGAATTCTATCTTTCGGTCTATTCGGCCAGGGCGAAGCAAGGCTGGATCAAGACTTTCAATGCGATTTGTAGCTAGAATAACTTTAACATCTCCACGCGAGTCAAAACCATCTAGCTGGTTCAGCAGCTCCAACATAGTTCTCTGAATCTCACGCTCCCCTCCTGAATGAGCATCATACCTCTTTGTTCCAACTGCATCGATTTCATCGATGAAGACTATCGAGGGGGAAAGCTCATCCGCCACTCTAAATAGTTCTCTAACTAGTTTTGGACCGTCGCCAAGGTACTTCTGAATAAGTTCACTTCCAACGACACGTAAGAAAGTTGCGGATGTGGAGTTAGCAACAGCCTGCAGTAACAATTTCAAGTAACCACAGGTCATACATCAGCACTCAAATAAATGATATTTAAAAGGTATATAATGCAAAATAAAGCAACAATTCGGAAAAATATTAGAGCCTGCAATGAATTTAAGAGGACTGAAGCCTGAAATGCTCCTCAAAGAAAATAAGCAACAGATGTCTAGTGCGAAGGCCAGAACACTGACCTTGGCAAGTAGAGTTTTCCCTGTTCCCGGTTCTCCATATAATATGACCCCCTTGGGTGGCCTTATTCCAATGTCTTCATATAACTCGGGGTGGGTTAGTGGAAGCTCAACTGCCTCTTTTATTTCTTGAATCTGAGCATCTAACCCACCAATGTCCGCATATGATTCCAGCGGAGCTTTCTCAACTTTCATCACAGATACCATAGGGTCAACTTCGTCTTGCAGAATTCCAACCACAGAAAGAACCTGGAAAATTGTATCTTGTGAGCCATCATAACATCTATTTACAGGCTGCATGACAGTTATGTGCAATGGGCAGTATCTATGGAAAGAGTAGGAAAGTTCCCTGAGCCCCTATGAAGGAAATCACAATAGTTTTATGTTTTGTGATGAAAATAAACAAATACTACCACCTGTTTCATGGCTACTCAGATATTGAACACAATACCGAGCCTAAGAGATAAGAACTAAAGTAACATTTATTTATTTTTTGAATTAAGGGGTTCCCCCAGCTTTCATTGCTGGAAGCTGATAACACAGGTTAATACAAGTAATCCGTTGAAGCAAAAGCCCCAACAACACAACACAGAACCAAGAACATCCTCCTAACAACAGAAAAAACTTCCTCAAAGCTGACAACACAGCTAAAACAAAACCAAAGAACACGAAACAGAGTCATAATCTCTTGAATGCAACAGCTATTTTATAGACTGTCAACCAGCTATCCTGAGAACCATTGGTGCCCACCCTTTCCTTCTACTGAATATATCAGTAACATAGTAAATACTCCCTCTGTAAAGAAATATAAGAGCGTTTACATCACTGAAGTAGTGATCTAAACGCTCTTATATTTCTTTATGGCGGGAGTACATAATATAAGGAATATAATGCTTTTATGTCTACCAAAATGATTGCGCACCTGCACATGCATTGACAACCCTCTCACATAATGATCACACCAAGAACGAGTTTCAGAACTACACATCACATGGCCATTGTTAGTTGTTACTTGTTATAATGAGTTTCCCTAGGATTTTGACTTGTTATGGCTGATGAGTTCCCCCTAAGATCCAAAGCAAAGCAAACTAGCTTTGGAATTCATCAACCATAACAAGTCAATTGAAGCCTTGCAGAACTACACCATACAGCTAGTTGTCTAGATTTCAGGAGTGAACCTTTAAATAATAAGTCTAATTAATTGCAGAAACCAACTGACCGCAGTGCTCTACTAGATATGAAAAGCTTCACAACGCAAACTACGCAATCCTCAGCATCGTACCAATCCTTATGAGACTCGTTTTAAGGTTCAGTTCACTTGCGCACATATTTGAGCAATTCAGATTAGAATGAAAATTTCACCAGATTCCTTCAATTCCGATCTCTCTGACTTCAGACTACACGCAGATCCCAAATTCTCTGAGCGACCTATAAGGTCCTAGACTGAACAGGCTTCAATTGACTTGTTATGGTTAACGAATTCCCCCTAAGATCCGAACCCTAGCCTCACCAGGTATGCAGATCGAGAGAGCAAACTAGATGGATCCGGGCCACGGGCAGCGGCAGCAGCAGCGTACCTTGTTGTGCATGAGGATGGAGCAGCCTGGCTCGAGCTGGTCCTTGTCGACGAAGGAGAGTATGCCGACGTAGTACTCGGGGCCGACGGAGGAGGAGACGATGGCGTGGCTCTCGTCGATGATCTCCTCGAGGGAGCCGACGCTCATGGGGGTGCCGCGGAGGTCGTCGACCTTGGAGCGGTCCTCCTCCGTCTTCTCCTCGGTGGGGCGGAGGCGCTCCTGCGCGGCGACGAACTCCTCCTCCATGAGGAGGTAGTCCTTGACGCGGTCGAGCTTGAGGAGGCGGAGGCGGCACTTGGAGAGCGGCGCGACGCCGGGGAGGCGGGCGGCCGCCTCGGGCCCCTTCTGGCGGCGCTGCTTGCGGCCGACCCGGGACGGCGCGGCGGGCGGCTCGAACTTCTTGTCCTTCTTGTCGCCGTCGCCGCCCGGCTTGCCGCGGTCGCCCGGGGCGCCGCCCTGCTTGCCCATGCCGCCCGGCGTGCCCTGCCCCATGGTCGCCGGCGAGGGTTTCGGGGATTTCGGGTGTGGATCTGTTTGGATGCGGCGCGGAGGCTGGTTGGGCGGAGGAGTTATCGTCCCGGATCGGACCCTTCCCCCTTTTCTGTCTGGCTTCCTTCAATCAACTTTCTCTGCAAGCAAGGATGCTATATGGCCACTCTGTGGCGCGGTGTGTGTTCGATTCGGTGGAGGTGTGAGACCACGAGTCCACCACGGTTTGCTCCCCTCAGAAAGGAAAAAGAAAACGAGTCCACCACGGTGCAAATCCGATTTATTTACCAAAAATATGTAAATTTGAACTATGATTATTTTTATTTTTTGCGGGGGAACTATATGATTAATTCAGCAGATATCTAGGCCTCCTTTGCAATTTATTGCAACGTTTTTTCTAGGAAATGTCACCAAACATTATAATAACTACTAGGCAATATCGTGTGGAATACTAAATCAGTCCTTGGAATTGAAATTATGAAAGAAATTTCTACATAAGCAAAAGAAACTTAACATGAAAAGTTGTGCCTGTCACAATCAAACGCAATGTGATTTAACCTCACTGAAAATACACTAATGCATGTCGCATGATAAAGGATTCTTATGCATACAGCACACATATCCTATTGGACCAAGCTACTAAGTCTAACGCCTGCAACAATTTCGATGATGTGGAAGCACACATGTTGAGATAATTAGAAATAGTGAGGATCACTATCTTGTACATCTTCAAGGACATGTTTTAGAAAACCACGCAGTTTGATGCCCGCTTCGGCTCAATTGACATAGAATCAGCAATGTGAGACTACCTACCATGATCGTACTGCAAACATGGTCTTTTGGGTGGATGTGTGTTATGGATCAGCAAGAGTGGAGTTACGATATAGCATAGTGGCTATAAGAGAGCGTCACCCTCTATGAAGGGAAACATTGAGCGGAAACTAAACTGAACCTCTATCTCTTTCGCATGTCTCATTTCTTGTATTGTTGTTATTCCTACTGGTTCTTCTTCCTCCTTAGGTGTGGTTGCTCTCCACAACCAACTTTATATCCTTTCCTCATGTCGAATGATCTCCACGGCAACAAGTTTTTACATTTGGGACAATTTGGTGGGATTTCGCTGCTTAGGTGTGTGTGGCTAGATTCTCTTGAGTAGGGCTGTAAAATCCCACAAGAAGGTTGGTGAACTTAGTTGTTCGTCCATTCGGTTGATTCACGCCCGAGATCCCGTAGTACTGGACTATGGTTAGCTCGAATTTCGAGTGCTTCCACAACCTCAAGTTGCTTACCACATGTTCGGTGTATTGTCTTAAGAGCTAGAGGTGACCACATGCACATCTCTTAGTGTTATCGTGAGCCAACTGAGCAAGACGGTTACGACGGAGATGCTTCATCTGGTATTTGATGCATATGGTGTTGGAAACAGTATCACCACGGATGTGTTTGGTTATTTGCATGGATTTTTGGCTATTTTGCGTATGTGGCCGACTTGGGACAAACTGAGCTAATGTAGGGGGAAAACCATGTTCCGCATATCGTTTGGTACCATGCTTTGCACCAGTAAGCACTTTCATGCCTGGCGTTTGGTTACCATGTAGTTCAGGTCTAAGGTTGTGAATGTGCAAAACATGGTGTTTGGTTGTGCACGGCTGTGATGTGCTCACCTCTTCTCACTACACATTGCACCATTTGGTGACCTTACCACACACTACGCACTACACTATAGAACATCGCACCACATATGTAGTATGAATTAAACATGCTTGCAATCAAATAGTAGTTCAACCTAGATACGGACAAATAGCACTATAGGTTAAGAATCATATGGCTCAACATATGAAAGTTCATCGATGCCGAAATAGGGGGAGTCCATCCTATGTTATTGCTTCTTCTTTCTCTTTTGATGTTGTTGTTGTTGTTCTTGTTGTTGTTGTTGTTGTTGTTGTCGTTGTTGTTGTTGTTGCTTCATCATCATCATCATCATCATCATCATCATCATCATCATCTTCTGCTTCTTCCTCTCCTGACGTCGTTGTTGTTGTTCTTCAGATCCTTGTGGTTCCTTTGTTTGCCCACATTGCATCAATATATTCCAACCTTTTGCTCTTCCAAGCTTCATTGTCATGTGCCTCCATACCATGACTGGAGTCATCATCATTAGCCGTCAAATCTTCCTCCTCCGGCACCAACTCATTATAACCCCATTGAAGGATCCACTTTATGCAGAATGCAACATGCTAGAACAAGCCTAACTTTAGTGGGGTAAGGGTGGAATGGCTTCTGATCTAGGATCTTAAATCAATTCTTCAAAGCTCCAAATGCCCTCCCAACCATGACTCTAAGGCTGGAGTGTCTGAGATTGAACAATTCTTGCGTGGTCCTAGGATAGTTCCTAGAAGAGAACTCTTTCAGATGGTACCTGGTTTTCGTGAAGGGTGGAAGAACACCAGGCCAACATGCATAGTCAGCATCTCCTATGTATAACTTGCAATCAGGGCTATTGATGCCATCAGGCATTGCCATGCTGTCAGCAAGAATGTTAGCATCATGGGCTCATCCTTCCCAACCAGTCAACACATATGTGAACTTCAGATCGAAGTCAAGAGCAACAAGCACATTCTGGCTCGTGTAGTGCTTTCTACCCATGTATGCTGCAACTTGTGTCGTCCGCACTTTATCAGTGATGTGAGTACCATCTATGGCGCCAATACAATCCTATGATGGCATGAAAACGTATTCTTATGGTTGATGACAACATTGCAAGCATGTTATGACATGAAATACGAGTAATGCTCACCTTGAAATACTGATACCATCTTGAGCTAGTGTGAATCTTGTGCGAAGTTTGCCCGATTGGTGCCTTGATCATCTCCCCTCTGAGCTCCCTAATATCATACAAGACTTGCTTGAAATGCCGAGAAAATGTTTCACTAGATCTCTTGTATGTGTTGTGAATAATCATGAAACTCTGATTCTCACTGACGACATGAAGGAACACGGCAACTTGCTCTTCCACATTGGTGTGGATGCTATCTTCAAGTGGCCCCTGCTCCTAAAGGTATTCACAAGCATGGGAAATGACGCTCTTCACATTCGAAGCATGTTCACAGCCTATACGTCGTTGTTGTTGTAGATGTAGTTCAGATTGGTGATCCTCTCCCTATCTCGAATGAACAGTGGACCATACATAATGACAAGCTTTTCACTACGATGGGACTGCTCTCTGGTAAATGAATGTGAGGAAGATGGCGCAATTGTCATGGCTGCACGCGTGGATGAGGTCATTGAAGCAACCCCACACATGGAAGAGGCCGCGGCAGCTGCGGTACGCGCTTGCGACATCCGGGCTTATGAATTGTAGACACACATCAATGTTTGATGTACAGTCTAAAAAGGTTTTAGCTCCTAATTTGACCTACACTAAATGAAACAAAAAAGAGAAATCAGATGTGAATAATGTCAAAACACTGTCGCCCAAAGCTGCCACTGTTCACATTCAAATTTGTCTTTTTTAATTCTCTAACTGTACATTGATTTTAAGCTGTTTTTTAGGGTTATAGACACACCCCGTAGATATGCTGGCAAATAATTTCAGTTTTTTTTGAAATGTCTAAATATAAATTTTTGTAATTGATCTCACCTAATGTGAGATCCTATACTAGCCTCCCCCATCCAAGCTTTCAATGATATAAGTTGGAGGTTTGAAATTAGTTACCTATGTATCATCCTAAAGTATGCTCAAATAAGAATCGTTTATTCTTCGTTTTATCGATCCTTTTAGGAGAGTCAGTTGATGAGTAACTTTAGACAATATTTCCTGCAGCAACGCACGGGGTATAATCTAGTTATTGATGAGATGAAGGGCTTGTTGGAGAATAGAGTATTTAATTCTTTTAAGATTTCTCGTGAACAAAATCGAGTTGCACGTTGCTTAGTGGATTATGGTCGTCGTGGGGATAACACCACGTGTTGGCTTAACCAGTCCCGCTTTATTGATGAACTGGCATGAACAATTGTATCTTATCAAATATTTTTTATTTTGAGAGGTCCGTGCTCCGTTTCATGCTTTTTTTTTGAGGGGTGCTCCGTTTCATGCTTGGACCAATGCTATTTGGCCCGCGGGTCACGTTAGCGACCACGCGCGCACCCCTAGCACCCCGCGCGTACTTTTTTGAGCCAGCCCAATTAGCTTTTTTCCGGTTATTGGGAAGGTTCTAAACCTTCCCAGACCGTGTTTTTTGTGTTTTCTTCTTTTCACTTTTATCATTTTTGCTCTGTCCTTTCTTTTTTCTTTGTTAGTTTTCATTTATCAAACATATTTTTAAATTTTTTTGAACATTTTTCAAAATAATGAACTTTTCAAATTTATGAACATTTTTATGTACCCGTGAACATATTTCAAATTCGAGGACATTTTATAGAAATTCGTGAACAATTTCTAATTTTTTAACATATACTGAATTTGCAATTAATTTAAATTAATGATCTTTTTTGTAAATTATATGAACATTTTTTTGAATTATATATATTTTTTGAATTCAAGAACAATTTTTCAAACTCATTAACATTATTTATTTATTTTTGAAATCCCAACCATATTTGAAATGCCGAACTGTTTTTAAATCCCCAAAAAAATTATACTATAGAAGAAAAAACAGAAAATAGAAAAAATTACCGAAAAGAAATCAGGGCCGGCCAAAAGCACGCACACGAAATAGGAGCTCCCATCTGGGAGCTCCTGTTCCGCGCCCGCTGCAGCACCTTGTTGGGCTAGCCCGCGATGGGAAAGGCAGCGAACAGAAATTGCCAGAAAAACGCAAAAACGTTGCTGCTTCAGGAATCGAACTCGCATCGCTCGCGAAGGCAAGGCTTCTTCCAGCTTAGCTGACTACCACAATGATTGGACACCAGTGATTTTAATTGCGCTAACTATGCATGAAGTAGTATGGCCGCGCTATTTATTTATCATTTTTTATTTACTTTTATAAATCGTGAATTTAAAAATGTCATCAATTTTGAGACAAAAAATCACAAACTTAAAAAAAGTTCATCGATTTTGAGAAATAGTTCATCATTTTTGAAGAAAAGTTCACCGATTTTGGAAAGTTTTTTATGAAAAAGTTTAAAAAGTTCATCATTTTCAAAAAGGGTGCCGCTACGCGTCTTCCGGCGGATGTATTAGAAACATCCGCCGCATGGAGCACCGTTGGATGAGCGCCCTGACAACCGTCTGATCTAACCATCGCACGCGCGTGACCACCTCCCTACTTCCTGCAACAGCCGCTCAGTTTCGGTAACAGAATCCCCTCACTGTCGTCCTGCCACAGCTATGCCCAGTGCGGCGGCAGTCGCCACCACCGCCAAATCGCTGCCGCCGGCGCGCCAGGGAACTAGTCCTTGCCGTGCTCGCCGGAGTTGCTGCTCCTCCTCCGTCTCATCCCCGCGAGCAGCAGTTAGCTCCAATCGAGCACGGCGGCGGCGACCTCTCACGCCCGACGCTTCTTCGGCGTTTTCTGCAACCGGAGCTATGTTTCTAAAACATGCCTCATGTTGCAATGGCTGACCACTCACTCTCTAACGTCGGGCGTTCCTGCGGCGCTGCAACTCGGGCTATGTTTCTGAAACAAAACCCTTGTTGCAGAAAAAAAAACTTCACAACAGAAACATTTCTATTCTTTCTGAAACAAAAGATATGTTGCAGAAATTTTTGAAACAATACCCAGTTGCAGAAAAAAAACCTTCACCACTGAATCGTTTTTTCTTTCTTTCTAAAACTAGTCATGTGTTGCAAAAATCAACTGAAACAAGACCCTTATTGCAAGAAAACGACTCATCGCGCGGGACTGCCATGTGGCCAGCGTGGCTGCTTGATCAGGATTGATCTAACGGCTACGCAAACGGCGAACGCTCGCGCGCGCATCAGCCGGTTGAAGGTAAGCTTTTCCGTTTCAAAAAAGTGTTCATCGTTTTCAAAAAAAGGTTCATCGTTTTTGACTTAAAGTTCATGGAGTTTGAAAAAATAGTTCATCGATTTGGAAAAAAGTTCACAAATTTAAAGGAAAAATTCATCAATCTTGACAAAAAGTTCATCGGATTTGGAAAAAGCTCATCGAATTGATTTTTTATCAAATGTGGAAAAAATTTGTTGAATTAGGAAAACGTTCGTCAATTTAAAAAAACGTGGATGTATTTGAAAAAAAATCATGCAACGAGGAAGAAGGAAAAATAAAAAAAAGAAAACAGAAATAAATGAAAAACAAAAAACAGAAAAAAGGAAAGAAGTGACGATAAAGCAAGAAGGTGATTGAGTTTGCGCACCAAGTTCTTATGGCAGGGTGGTTACCAGAGTGCGCTGTGAACTCAGGAAATCCTTGGTTCGATTCTCACTTCTCGCTGAATTTTTGCGCTTTGATGAATACGCGAGCGAAATGGTCCGTGCCGAGTTCAGACGAATAATAGGGTTCGCCTCCCATGGAGCCCAATTCAGACGTCCCAGTGTTGGGCTTTTTGTTTGCGCTAGACAAGAGGTGCACACTTTTGGTCGAGGAGTTCTTTGGAAACAAAAAAACGTAGTGCCGTTTTAGTACTTTGTTACTGCCACCGCTCAAAAAGGAAAAAAGTGCTTTAATGCCACATCGCTTACGGAGAATCGACGGAAGCTGTTTATATGCACGCGTCGTGACTAGGTGTTCACCAGGCAGCAAGCATGGTAAGCTATGAAAAAGCATCATGAATAATTGGCGTATCCGCAAGCTTGCGGGTATGTATGATGAGCCCGATAGAATAGGATTAGGCAGCCAAGCTGCTCTCGGGCCTCATCAACCCTGATCACATAAAACTGCTTGACCTGCTAAATAGCACTCCGTCATGGAGTGTGTTGGGGATATAACTACTGGACTTTAAGCTTCCTAGTTGCGATGGCTCCACGACTAAGTCCTTGTACGAGGACATCTGCCGTGACAATTCCACGACAGTTGGCGCCCACCGTGGGGCCAGCGCACGGTGGATTTGAGTTCTTGAAGGGCAGCTTCGAAGGGCTCAAGGGATATGTGGTGGGCCGGATGACCAAGAGTCGTCACGGCAAGCTCTACATCGACGACGCAGGCTGGGGCCCCGACGCCGGCTCACTCGAGTATGGGTACCGGGTCCCCTTCGGCGGAATCCATGTTTTCATTGGCAAGATTGGCGAGCCGGGCCCTGAGCCGGACCTCTGCACCGACCTCGTCGAGACGGCTCAGCGTGCGAGACCCGCCCGGGCTCTGCCTGCCTTGAAGCGTGCTTTCGTGGGATGCGTCCATGGAGGACTCCCTGAAGGATCTGGATCTGGCGATGAGACGGCCGCTCGCTCTGACGGCGAGTCGTCCACAGATGAGACCAACTCGTTATATCAACTTCAAGATGGCAGGCTCAGGGGTTGTTCCGATGGCGACAGTATTCTGGACCCCTTTGAGCCGCCAAGCCGGGTTGGAATCTTCATGGCCGGCACACAACCTGTTCAAAACCCCGCCGCTGGGGCAGGAGGCCCGGTGCACTCGCCGGCTCAGGTGCTAATGGATCTCACAGATAAGATGACGGCCCTGTTAACTGCCACGGTCGTCCCGGCGGATCAAGCTCAACATGGTGCAAAAATAGCACAACTAAAATTGGACATAGCAAGAGCCAAGGAAGACCTGGCAGCGGAAGGGATCAGGATGGCTGCAGAGCGGGCGGCTCTCGACGCCCAGACTCAGCTGATTCAGGCGCAGTCTTTCCGGCTCACGATGGATCAGAACGCATCCAATGAGATCATGAGAAGGAGGCATCAGAAGGCTCAATCTCGACTCCCTCCGGTTTACGATCCTCGAAACCTCTTCAACACGCCTGGTGCAGGGCCCAGTAACCCGCCAGAAATCACGGCACCCGGGGCTGGAACACCGATTCAACCGCAAGTGATGGGGCCTCCCCGTGTGAACATTGCCCCGCCTCAATACGTGCCTATACCACCGGGTCATTATGCCAACCCGTTGGAAAACATGATCGCCGCAGCGGCGCGGCTGGCGGCTCTCCCAGTCGAGGGCGACTCTCCGACGGCGGTCGAAACCCGCAGGGTCAGAGAACTTCTTCAGACGGCTCTGGCGCAACAGGAGGCATATTCATATAGCCGGGACAGGATTCATTCAACCCCTCGTCCAAACCGGAGCCCAAGTTATAGCAGACACATGGTTTCAGCGACCGGCTCAAGCAACGTCCGGCGCCGTGACTTGCCAGCTGGCCACGGCCCGGCACATAATGGAGCCTTTAATGCGGTAGACCAAGACAGAGCACGACAAGAGGCGGAGCAGGTGGCTCAGCTGACAGCTTACCAGCCCCTCCCGGTTTATCCGATGGCTTCTATCGAGGCGGGCATACCTACGAGGACCAGAGGTGTCCCTTGTCTGGTGCCGGCTCTCCGTAATGAATGTCTTCCCAAGGATTTCAAAGGACCTAGGAAGGTACCTAATTACACGGCTGATTTACAACCCGGAGCATGGATCGAGAGCTACGAGATGGCTATGGAGTTGCTGGAGGTCAGCGAAGCGGCAATGGCCAAATACTTCACCATGATGTTGGATGGGACTGCCCGCACTTGGTTGAAAGGACTGCCGCCTAATTCTATCGGGTCATGGGCAGAGCTAAAAGCCCGGTTCATCCAAAACTTCAAAGATACATGTAGACAATCTATGTCAATTGTGGATTTGACTAACTACAAGCAGCAAGAGGGCGAGTCTACAACCCATTGGGTTCGCCGGGTCAAAGAGATAATACATTCGTCTGATAAGATGGATGCCGGCTCTGCAGTCTTAATGTTGGAGCAAAATTGTCGTTTTACGCCCCTGAAGATGAAGCTCGGGCGGCTCAAGCGCGATTGCAATGATATGGATACGCTGATGGCGGCTCTGGTCAAGTACGCCGACTCTAATAGTAGCAAGGATCCCGCGTCTGATGATGAAAGGACAGGGAAGGGAAAGAAGAATGGCAACGGCAAGGGCCCTCAGCATAACCCGGTGAACCAGGGAGGTAACAAACGTAAGGCTGATGGCAGTATGGAGTTTGTGGCCAACACCAATGCGCAGGGTAACAACCATCGACGTAAGGGGAGACCACCTCCCCGAGCCGGCGGGTCAGGCCCGACACTTGAGCAATTGTTGAATGAGCCCTGTCCAAGGCATGGCTCTAGGGAGAAGCCGGCCACTCATCTATGGAAAGACTGCGCAATCATGAAAGCCTTCAAAAATTCCAACGCTTTTAATGGCAACAATGGGCAGGGCGGCGGCTCAGGCGCCGGCGGCTTTCATGGCCCGGGCGGCGGCTCTAATTCCAATTCTCAGAATTTTCAAGGAGGATTTAATCAACAATCTGGCCAGGGTAATCAGCAGCAGCAGCAGGGGGATACCAGACCAATCCAAAGCAGCTCAATGGTGGACAGTATCATGTGTTTACTACCAGTCTGTGCAAGCGAGACCAGAAGCTTCATAAGAGGGCTGTAAATGCTGTTGAGCCGGCGGTTCCACGCTATTTAAGATGGTCTGAGCAGCCTATTGTGTGGAGTAGGGAAGATCACCCTCCCCGGGTTGATAATCCGGGTCACCTGGCCTTGGTGGTGGCTCCTTAGGTTGGGGAGGTACAAATTCACTAAAGTGCTCATGGACGGAGGCAGTAGCATCAACATCCTCTATTATGAGACCTTCCGTCGTATGGGATTAACTGATAAAAACCTCAGCCAGTCCAACACTGTTTTCCATGGGGTGGTGCCCGGTAAGTCGGCATATCCAGTCGGTAAGATCGAGCTGGAAGTAGCCTTTGGAGATGAGTACAACTACAGGGCGGAAAAACTGACTTTTGAGGTGGTTAAAATAAGAAGCCCGTACCATGCTTTATTTGGGCGGCCGGCTTACGCCAAGTTCATGGCACGGCCGTGTTACGTGTATTTGCAGCTCAAGATGCCGGGTCACAATGGGACCATTACAGTTCATGGCAGCCGAAAGATAGCGTTGGAGTGTGAGGAAGGTGACGCTGCTTACGCTGAGTCTGTTTGTGCAACAGAGGAGTTGAAGTTTTACAAGGATAATGTTGACCCGGTAGATATGACGTCTTTGAAAAAGCCAACCACGGAGCATGAGCCGGTAATGAAATTTAAGTCGGCCGATGAGACTAAACTTGTTGACTTTGTTCCAGGTGACTCATCTAAGCAGTTCAGCATCAGTGCCAATCTGGATCCGAAATAGGAAGGCGTGCTCATCGAGTTCATCCGTGAGAACAGGGACATCTTTGCATGGAAACCTTCTGACATGCCGGGTGTACCAAGAGAACTCGCTGAGCACACTCTCAATATTGATCCGAAATTTAAGCCATTCAGGCAATTCCTCCGGCGGTTTAATGAGGAGAGGCGGAAAGCCATTGGTGAGGAGGTAGCCCGGCTCTTGGCGGCCGGGTTTATCGTTGAAGTCTTTCATCCAGAATGGTTAGCTAACCCGGTGCTCGTGCTCAAGAAGAATGGCACCTGGCGTATGTGTGTGGACTATACAGATTTAAACAAGGCTTGTCCGGCTGATCCTTTTGCTCTCCCCCGTATTGATCAAATTATTGATGCTACGGCAGGTTGTGAGCGTTTAAGTTTTTTGGATGCGTACTCTGGTTACCATCAGATCAAAATGGCTGTTAAGGACCAAGAGAAGACGGCGTTCATTACTCCCTTTGGAGCCTTTTGTTATGTGTCTATGCCTTTTGGGCTCAAGAGCGCACAGGCGACTTACCAGCGTTGCGTGCAGAATTGTCTTCATAATCAGATTGGGCGCAACGTTCATGCCTATGTGGATGATATCGTGGTAAAATC
This sequence comes from Triticum aestivum, assembly GCF_018294505.1. Taxonomy (NCBI): domain Eukaryota; kingdom Viridiplantae; phylum Streptophyta; class Magnoliopsida; order Poales; family Poaceae; genus Triticum; species Triticum aestivum. The sequence goes on along the minus strand of NC_057799.1, from coordinate 40,286,951 downwards.
CAGAGAGAAGGAGACCTTGATAGATGATCTGAGAGAGACCTTTGATAATCTCTGGGTCTACAAGATGATGCTTAACCCGGCCAAGTGTGTTTTTGGTGTTCCTGCAGGCAAGCTCTTGGGTTTTTTGGTTTCTCACAGAGGCATTGAAGCTAACCCGGAGAAGATCAAGGCAATCACCTCTCTGGCTAAGCCGGTGTGCATAAATGACGTCCAGCGGCTGGCGGGTCGCATCGCTGCTTTGAGTCGGTTTATAAGCCGGTTAGGTGAAAAGGCCATGCCACTATATCAGATGATGAAGAAAACAGATGACTTCGTCTGGAATGATGCTGCTAATGCTACTTTTGAGGATTTGAAAAGACAGCTGGCTGAGCCGCCAGTCCTTGCTGCTCCTATCGATAAGGAGCCCTTGTTGTTGTATGTAGCCGCTAACACACGAGCCGTCAGTGTGGCTGTGGTGGTGGAGCGTAAGGAGGCGGGTAAGGAACATCCGGTTTAGCGGCCGGTTTACTACGTCAGTGAAGTACTTATTGAGTCTAAGCAACGGTATCCACATTGGCAGAAGCTTGTTTATGGGGTGTTCATGGCAAGCCGGAAGCTTAAGCATTATTTCCAAGGCCACCCTATCACTGTGGTTAGTTCTGCTCCCCTAGGAGATATCATGCAAAACAGAGAAGCCACAGGAAGAGTTGTTAAGTGGGCCATAGAACTCGGGCCTCATGGTCTAAAGTAGGTGCCACGCACTGCTATCAAATCTCAAGCATTGGTGGATTTCATCAACGATTGGACAGAGCTGCAGGTGCCTGAAGAGAAACCGGATAATACATACTGGACTATTCACTTCGACGGATCCAGGCAATTGGAGGGCTCGGGGGCTGGAATTGTGTTAGCTTCCCCTCGAGGTGACAAGTTTTGTTATGTACTACGGTTGATGTTTCCCTGTACTAACAATGCAGCTGAGTACGAGGCCTTGCTCCATGGTCTTCGGATGGCTAAGGAGATGAGCTTAAGCTGGGTAAGGTGCTTTGGCGACTCAGATTTGGTGGCCCAACAAGTGTCAGGCAAGTGGGATTCCAAGGACCCCCTCATGGCGGCTTATTGCCGCGAAGTTGATGCCATTGCTGGACATTTTCAGGGTTACCAAGTAGAGCACATCGATCGCAGAAAGAACGAGGCGGCTGATGCATTAAGCCGGTTAGGCTCTCAGCGAAAGCCGGTGCCGCCTAATACTTTCTTGGATACTCTGCAAAACCCCTCTGTCAAGTTACCTACAGAGGAAGACTTGGCTGTTCCTGACCCAGAAGCACAGTTGGTGGCGGCTCTCCACGTTATCCCAGATTGGACAGTGCCATACTTGGCTTACATGACCCGGGGAGAATTGCCTGAGGATGAAACTTTGGCTAGACAAATAACCCGGCGGTCTAAGTCAATGATAATTGTCAATGGTGAGCTGCATCATCGCAGTGTCACTGGAGCTTTTCAGCGTTGTGTTTCCCCAGAGGAGGGTCAAGAAATTTTACGAGAGGTTCACGAGGGGGATTGTGGCCATCATGCCGGCTCAAAATCCCTTGTGGCCAAGGCTTTTCATCATGGTTTTTATTGGCTTACGGCTCATGCTGATGCAGAGGACTTGGTCAGTAAGTGTGGCGGTTGTCAGAAGTTCTCAAGACGGGCTCACGTGCCGGCTCAAGAGTTGAGGATGATTCCAATCACTTGACCGTTTGCAGTCTGGGGGCTTGATATGGTTGGGCCTTTCAAAAGGTCCAAAGATAAGAAGACCCACCTTTTGGTGGCGGTTGACAAGTTCACGAAGTGGGTTGAGGCAGAGCCAGTTAGTAAGTGTGACGCAGCCACGGTGGTTCAGTTCATGAAAAAGGTGATATTTCGCTTTGGTTTTCCACACAGCATTATAACTGACAATGGTACCAATCTATCTAAAGGCGCCATGGCGGATTTTTGTCAACGAGAGTATATTTGGCTTGATGTTTCATCAGTGGCTCACCCTCAATCCAATGGTCAAGCTGAGAGAGCCAATCAGGAAATCTTGAAGGGCATCAAGCCCCGGCTTTTGGTCCCTTTGCAACGGACGCCGGGTTGTTGGGTGGAGGAATTACCTTCTGTATTATGGAGCATCAATACTACTCCTAACAGGTCTACGGGTTACACACCTTTCTTCATGGTTTACGGAGCTGAGGCGGTCCTCCCTAGCGACATCTGTCATGACTCGCCTCGAGTGGCGGCTTATGTCGAGGCGGATAATGAGCAGGCGCGTCAAGATGCTCTTGACTTGTTGGACGAACAACATGATGTAGCAGCAGCTCGCTCGGCGATTTACCAACAAGACCTGCGCCGCTATCGCAGCCGCCGGGTTAAGTCCAGGACCTTTCAGGAAGGTGATTTAGTGCTCTGGCTCATCCAGGATCAAACAAATGCACACAAGCTATCCCCACCTTGGGAAGGGCCCTTTGTGGTCAGCAAGAACTTGCACAATGGGTCATACTACCTCATCGATATTCGAGAGCACAAAGATTCACGTAAGTCGAAGGAGGAGACCCGCCGGCCGTGGAATATAGCTCAGCTTCGGCCTTATTACACCTGAGCCACCGGCTCTCATAATGTACATATTTCTATAGCCATGTATATATTATGATGAATAATAAAGCAGGACCTCTGTCCTTTTTCCCCTCCAAAGGTAAATGTGTCATGGTTATTTTCATTATGATATCACATGATCACTTGGAGGCTGATCCGGCTTATGATCGTATTCGAATCTAGCCGTTAAATATATGATCACTTGGGGGCTTCCTGTTCAAACATAGGTCGTATCCGAACCAAAGAGAACATAGCTGTCGATACCCACTTGATTGGCATATTGCCGAGCTCACTGGGGAGTTTCTTGGTCATATTTGAATCATAGCTCAACCCCCTTTGGGAACCGACGTGGATCGTATTCGAATCAGCGTCGTTAAACAACTTTCAAGATAATTTGGGGGCTTCCTGTTCAAACATAGGTTGTATTCGAACCAAAGAGAACATAGCTGTCGATACCCTCTTGATCGGCAACGCCAAAGCCACTGGGGGCTGTATGATCGTATTCGAATCTTAGCTTAACCCCTTTGGGACGGTTCTCTGGTCGTATTCGAATCAGAAGCCTCAAATTTTTTGAAGTCTCTTTGTTGCAAACAAGTTCTTTTGATTATATATAAAGTGTTCAAGGGTGGTTTCTACTCCACTGGCTTACCTTTGGTCAATAAAGTTGATCGCACATGATAAGCATCATGTTACATAGTGGGGTCTTTACTCATTGTTCGGATCACATAAACCGGAGGTTTACTTGAAGAATCACAGGTATGCTGTTATGGTTGTCTCAAAGATATAATGGAGAACCGGTTTGTTATGATTCTGGGTTATATGTAAAGTGTATGACTCTCCATGCGGTAAGCCGCCAAGGGACTTGTGATTTGTTTTTCTATGCAGGACAATTAAAGACAACTCTTTAAACATAAGAAAAACAGAGGATCAAGCATAACCCGGAAGAATATAAAGGGCAGCTTAAACAATGTTGAGCGCTACACACGTGCGCGATGGCACGACAAAATTAAGTGTTTGTCCTACTCTATTACATGACTCCCCGAGTCTAAAAGGTGAGGCATCGTCTTTTAAGACATAACCATGAGCCGCTTGCGAGATCAAGGGCGTTGTTGGCCTGACGTTTCCGGTTCATCCCTCTCCGCTCCTCCGGCTATTTCCATGACCTGGAAGGTTGATGATTTCCAGTCAATGCCACTCAAGGCTTCAAATCGAGCCTCATCATCAATTAACCCGGCTGGGTCAACTTCAGGGGCGAAGGTATGCTTACGAGTTGGAGGAATCAGGCTGACTGCTTCATAGCGTGGTGTTGGGATTCTCTGATTCTCCGCGTCATAGCCCGGTTGATATTTGGTAAGATCTGTGTCATTGCCAATCAAAGTGGCCACAGCGCGTACGCTCTTCACACAAGCGGCGAAGTCCTTCTGGTCAAAGGGGGTGCCGTCTTCCTTCAAGCTGGGATACCCAAGGGCGATGTCGGCCGGGTCTAGCTCTAGTAGAAACGCCTTGGCCCGGCTCAGAGCGGCTATAGCTCCGGCTCTTGCAGAAGCCCGTCTCAATTCTTGGAAGCGTTGAGGAAGTACGGCAAGCCGCCTGAGTACATCCGCCAAGTGAGTGGGAACTTCATTTGACAGAGCCACAACGGCTAAGGCACGTTGTGACCCGGTGTAAAGTTGCTCTACCAAGGTATAAACCGCCTTCAATTTTGTCAGCACATTTTGATTAAGATTGGAGCTCCTGGGGCCTGCATTGCAAAGACAGGTAAGCTGATGACAATTGAGACGCTCTTTGGAAAAGATGTAAACTAGCTAAAGCACTTCGAGTAGCTTACCAAAGATTGCGGAGACCATCTGAGAAACATGGTGTTTTAAGCCGGATAGCTCGGCGGCTGTTCCAGCAAGAGTGGCCTCCGCTTGTTCGGCCCGGCTGAGCAAAGCCGCCTTTTCATCCGCCCAGGCTTTTCTCTCTGCTTCAAATTTCTTCTTCAGTTTCTCTTGAGCAGATACACTGATTTCAAATTTGGAGTTGTCCTTTTGGGTTTCATTTTCTTGAGTCTTCAGGCGGTTCTTTAAATCAGAGATCTTCGATTCAAATTGCTTGACGGCGGCCTGTTTAAATTCCGGGTCACAGTTAGGGTGATTATAATACAACATTAAGTCCCAAGCACTTTGCAAGCAAAGACACTTGGCACTTGGGGGCTAATGTATGCCGAAGAGCTCTATTTACAGTGGCGGTTCATGCAAATAAGTCCCAAGCACTTTGCAAGCAAAGGTACTTGGCACTTGGGGGCTAATGCATATTGTTGTTCAACTACTTGATTAAAACAAGGTAAGGACCGATTCAGATATGCTGATTAAACCGGACCTTGAGTGCTACCAGGTAAGCCGGTTTTCTTGCAGTGATTACTAAGCCGGTATTAAGTCTACAACATATTTTATGATAAGTAATAGACTTGGGGGCTGGCATGGTAAGTATAACTATGAAGTAAGGAAGAGAGTTATACCTCAGATTTTTGCTGTATTTGTTTCACCATGTCAATCTCCAGATCCCGGCTGTTGTGCACTTGATTTACATAGCCAGAGACAATATCTTCAATGCTCAGATGAGCATAATCAGTGATGTTCAACTTGGCCCGGCGGCGCTCCAGAAGTTCTTCCTTGGCAGAGCACTTGGCCAGCACGGTAGGTTGTCCCGGTTCGACAAACTCAATCCGGGTGATTTCAACGTCCGGATCATCTGGATGAGCCGGGCTGGGGATCTCCGGATTATCAGAACCTTCTATAGCTTGTTCAACAGTTGGAGCAGCGGTGGCATCAGGAGATGGTACAGCCGGCGACTCGTCAGCAGAGACATTAGGAGCAGCCATTCTGAGTTCCGGCTCAGCCAGGACCGGCTCTTCGGCCGGCTTATTTTTCTTCGCCCTCTTGCCGGGCTTCACTTGTACACTGCAAGTCAAAGGGTTAGTGCAAAAACATGAGTAAGATAAGCGCAAAATCAACTGATCATCATTACCCGGGAGCGGTTTTGAAAGCCGGCAAGCTGGACTGCATTGAGTCGCCGGAGGAAGGCGAAGTTCCCTGGTAGTTTGAGTCGGAAGAATTAAGGGGTTGACGAGGGGCGCCCGCCAAAGGATACAAAGAATATAAGTCGGAGATAACCTTAGTCCGGCACTTCCTTGATGCTTCGGGTAAGCCAGAGGAGAGGTCTGCATCTTTGCTGGTCCGGGTTTGCCTCCGACTCTCATAAATCTAACGCTTCAAAAGAAATTGAGGATCTTGATAAGCTAAAGGATGTGAAAATCTTACTTTCCGGGTTACTCTTCGGACTTTCCGTCTCGGCAAAGGCTCGGAGTCGGAGGAAATTATAGTTACCTCTTCATTCACTTCATGACTCGTTCCGGTGTCCTCCTGCTGATAATCCGTGTCAATAAGATGGTTAAAAAAGGAGCCTAAAGAGTCAAGAGCTACCTCTGACTCGGAGGTGTCTTCCAGACGGAGCAGGTCCGAGGCGCTAGGTTTACTCCCCTTTTTACGGGGAGCGGCTTTCCTGGCGGCTTTCTTAACTTTTCTGGCTTTCTTGGCAGCTTCGTGGTCATACTTGACCTTCCAGAATTTATCATTAGCCTGTAAAATACAACAAAGGTTAGTGAGTTAAGACAAAAATTTTAAAATGGAAGAAGAAGTATTCAGGTCAATGTTTTACCGCTGGAGCCCGATTAGTCTTGCAGAAAGGGCTTAAGCTCACTCTCCCGCAATCTGCCAGGCTCTCGTTCAGAAGCGACTTGGTTGTATCATCAATGACATCCTCAGGTAAGTCATCTGGACTGTGTCGAAGAGGATCATCCTTCTGGCCCGTGTAATCACACATCAAGCCGGGGCGGCGGCTTAAAGGAATCACCCGCCAGGCAACCCAGACCCGGACCAGATCAATACCATTTAAGCCGTTCCCCAGAAGAGCTTTGATTTTGTTGATGGTGAGAGTAAGTGGTTGACGTTCAGCTTGAGATAATTTGTCTGGCAAGGGGTGATTTGACTCCAGACGCAGGGCGCGAAAGCCGGGCAGAGGGTTCTCGTCAGCCGAAGAAGTGTCCTGGCAGTAGAACCATGTTTGGTTCCAATCTTTCGGGTGGCTTGGCGGCTCAGTATAAGGGAAGAGACAATCTCTCCATCGTTGGATTGAAATTCCACCGAGTTCCAAGCTAGGCCCGTTGGCACATTCATTCTAGCGGTTCACGTAAAATAACTCCCTAAAGAGCAGCAAGCTGGGTTCTTCTCCGAGGTACACCTCACAGAACACTTGGAAGTTGCAGATGTTTGACACGGAATTGGGTCCGATGTCTTGAGGTCACAGATCAAAGAAGTGCAGGACATCTCTGAAGAATTTTGAGCCGGGAGGAGCAAAGCCCCGGTTCATGTGATCAGTAAATATGACAACTTCCCCATCCTTGGGTTGAGGCCTCTCTTCTGACGGGTCAGGAGCACGATAGGACATGACCTCTTTCTTTGGCAGGTAACCCGTTTTCACGAAATCAGCTAAGATGCTGTCGGTGACGTTGGATCTAACCCAGTTGCATGTGATGGGTGCTTTGGGAGCCTTAGGCGGCATTGTGAAAGATGGAAGCCTATGACAAAATAAAGTTTCCGGTTCAAATTTAAGCCGGAGGAAAATTTCAGTTCAGTATTCAAGATGGCGGCTTATGAAAGGGCCTAATGATATATGGCTAATTGTGTTAGGTTATTTAAGCCGCCATGGATATCATGAGCAATTAAGTTATTTAACTTTATTATGAATGATCCGGAAATTTCACAAAGCATGGCCTCTTTTAAGCCGGCGATATGACCCGCCATGGCTAACAGATGCAGTTTTTGCCTAAGTGTTGCACAAACAAGTTTCACAGATTACAGGGATTATTTTGGATCAAACGATCGTCCGGAAAAGAAAAAATGCCTAGACCTAAAAACTGATACGGAGAAGTTCATAAGCTCTAAATGAGGTCTTTTTGCAAGCAAAAGGGGTCTGCTAGTATTGAAAATGGGCGTGAAACAACTACCGCCGAAGTTATGCACTATTCTTGGATCAAAAGGGGCCGTTGTGGAAGAACTGCGAAGGAATCGTGAGGAACCACGAAGAACACAGAAGAACTCGCGAACCCTAATGCGGATCTAGTATATGGGACAACGAGGACTTACTGGTGCTGATGAGCAGCGGAGGTGCGCCGCGGTTCTCTGGTCAAGAAAGGTCGATGCAGCGGCCTTGGTCGGTGCAGACGGGATGCGCGGCGGCGATGGCGGAGCTCGGGCTCTGAGGTGTCGAGAGGAGGAAGACGATGGAAAGGGAAGAGTGACGAAGACCTGAGGGTCGGGCCTACTTATAAGGGATGGCTGATGAATGGGCGCGAGAAACGAGGAGGCTGAAGACGTGGTTATCCAGCTGCGGAGAGGCCTCGATTTTCAGGACAATTATTAAGATAAGGATCCGTTGAGATACATTGGGTAGAATGTGCATTAATGGCGGATGACGTCACGGCGGGTTACAAGAATCCAGAAGATGATGTCACGGCGGGTTACAAGAATCCAGAAGATGACGTCATGGCGGGTTATAGCCTTTGTGCAGACAGAAGCCAGAAGATTTTTTATTAAGGTATTGAAGATTGATTTGAACCGGTTCATGTCAATCTGGGGCCTAATGTTGGGGATATAACTACTGGAGTCACCCCCCCGGAAAGGGCCGGGTTATGTCATGACGATCATCGCGTGAAGCCCAATATCAAGCTTGAGGATGGCAGTTCAATAATGGGCCTAAGGCCTAGAGGCGGCTTAAGGCCCGTAGTGATAACCCACCGTTAAGGCATGACTTATAGTGTAAGGCAAGAATAGTTAAGAGTCCGAGCCGGACACTATTTATAAGTCGGCCGGGTCTATGAGAGCCGCTGGGTGTTAACCTCTCTATATAAAGGGACGACCCAGCGGCGGTTCAGGACAAGTAAGATCAGATCGATAACTAGGCGCAGCGGTTTAGCTCCCTGGTCATCGAAACCCTAAGTAATCCAACCTCAACTGGAGTAGGCTTTTACCTTCACCGTAAGGGGCCGAACCAGTATAATCCTCGTGTCCTTTGTCCCGTTTAACCCCTTTAAGCTTCCTAGTTGCGATGGCTCCACGACTAAGTCCTTGCACGAGGACATCTGCCGTGACAATTCCACGACAGAGTGCCTAAGCTTTTTTTTAATATATATTTCAACTGCCAGAAGATGTATATATACAGGATTGCCTAAGTTTTTTCTTATATATATTTCGAGTTCCAAAAGATGTATCTTACATTCTTAAGAAATTGACCCCCACTAGTAGCAATTTTCTCAACATGCACACTATCCACGTCATCATGATGCCACATAAGTGTTCAGTTTCTAAGCAATCTGCCACATTAGCGGCTGTCAACACAAAAAAAATCCCTAAGAGCCGTCCGTTCCAATTCCTTGGGTTCAGTTTCCTTCACATGCTAAATAGCAAGGGGTCGGGCTCTCCTGTTGGAAGCCCTGCACGCACTATGCTGCAGGGCCAACCGGTGGCTGACACTTGTCCTTGTAGGTCCCACCACTTAGTAAGCTTCATTTTTGTTTTTCTTAATTTACTGGAAACTCTATCTCTTTGTAGCAGTCACTAAGCGGCCATGATTCTTCTGACTTTGAGCTTCCACGAGAGAGAATTCCCGAAGGTGAGGTCCGCAGCCGGTGATCGTGGCCATGCCCAGCGGCAGGACATGAGCTTTCGTAGCTAGCGTAGGCGTTGCCCGCCTCTCGTGAGACAAAGCCTGGGCCAAGGCAGTGCCAACTGCTCACATGTCGCAATTCTCCTGGCATAGAAACAGAGGAGGAAGAACATCAACAGAAGGTAGCACATATGTACGTACTGATGTCTTGATGTCCAACTTCACTTATCCATTTTTCTTTGTTTCCGATCACCTCCCATCTCCTTCCCTCCATAGGTAGGGTGAAGCAGGTGAAGGAAATATGCCCTAGAGGTAATCATAAAGTTGTTTTTTTATATTTCCTTATATCATGATAAATGTTTATTATTCATGCTAGAATTGTATTAACCGGAAACTTGATATATGTGTGAATACATAGACAAAACAGAGTGTCCCTAGTATGCCTCTACTTGACTAGCTCGTTAATCAAAGATGGTTAAGTTTCCTGACCATAGACATGTGTTGTCATTTGATGAACATGATCACATCATTAGAGAATGATGTGATGGACAAGACCCATCCGTTAGCTTAGCATTATGATGTGATGGACAAGACACATCATTATATGCTCTTTTATATTATTTTTGGGACTAACCTATTAACCATAGGCCCAGTGCCAGTTTCTGTTTTTTGTGTGCATATTTTAGTGTTTCGCAGAAAAGGAATATCAAACGGAATCCAAACGGAATGAAACCTTCACGATGATCTTTCTTGGACCGAAAGCAATCCAGAAGACTTGGAGTTGAAGTCTGGGACGCCATGAGGCAGGAGGGCGCGCCCAGGGGGGTAGGCGCGCCCCCCACCCTCATGGGCCCCTCGTAGCTCCACTGACATACTTCTTTCTCCTATATATACTCTTATATCCTAGATCGATCAGAGAGAGCCACAAAACCACTTTTCCACCGCCGCAACCTTCTGTACCCGTGAGATCCCCATCTTGGGGCCTTTTTCAGCGATCTGCCGGAGGGGGAATCGATCACGGAGGGCTTCTACATCAACACCATTGCCTCTCCGATGAAGCATGAGTAGCTTACCTGTAACACCCCGGATGTAACCTTCCCATATTTGTAACTCCAACTCTTGCCATTTTCGGCTATGTGTTATGATATTCCCTTCGTGGTCGGGTTTTGTTTTTCGTTTTGCATTTTGTCCATGTCAAGCATCTCATATCATGTCATCATGTGCATCTCATTTGCATACGTGTTCGTCTCATGCATCCGAGCATTTTCCCGTTGTCCGTTTTGCAATCCGGCACTCCCACCTCCTTCGGCGCAACCCTTTTCGTTTCTTTTCGTGAGCGGGTGTTGAACGTTCTCGGAATGGACCAAGTCTTGTCAAGTGGCCTTGGTATACCACCGGTAGACCACCTGTCAAGTTTCGTTCCATTTGGAGGTCGTTTGATGCTCCAACGGTTAACCGGGTAACCGCAAAGTCATTTTGTGTGTTGCAGCAAAAACCCCCTCCAAACAGCCCAAATCCCATCTAAGTCACTTCCATGCTCTAGGTTGTTCGATCACGATCGTGTGGGCGAAAACCGCACTCCATTTGGAGCCTCCTAGCTCCCTATGCCTATATAAACACACCCCTCCGAAATTCGGGCGAAACCCTAGATCATTTCCCCTCCGCGCCGCCAGACGCTTCTTCCTCAGCCGCCGGACACGTCCGCCGCCGCCCCTCGCCCAATCGCCCGCTGCCACATGTCCCTCCCGCGGCTCCTCC